>NC_046376.1:18214436-18514436 GCF_011125445.2 Fundulus heteroclitus
AATTGTCAGGAGTCTATACAGCTACTACAGAGGACAAAGACATGACTAAACAAAGTTTAGTAGGCAATGTTTTTTTAATAATAATAAAAAGACTTAAGATAAAAAATAAATGAAATATGTATCAGCTGAAGTTGATTTAACAACATGTAGTGTTAGCTAGCAAAAGAAATACTCATAAGTTAATATGGGTAACTTTAAAAAATAAAGGGTTGTCTCTAAAAAATAGATATATTTAAACACACAATAATTTGACAAAAGATACAAGAAAATAAATAGAATTTGATACAGTTGCTCAATAGGTTTATCTCGGGACAAAACAACTCAGATATTCATTTAGAAGCTTGGAAACTAATCTTTGCCCAGCATATAGTCCAGCAAGCTTTCGTGTTGCTTGATCTAGAATGAGTAGTTCAGCTGGACATCACCAGTCAGGCAAAACTGTGTCAGATACAATTTATGTGGGCTCCCTTGAAACAGGAGACAGGTAGTAGATGCTGGCAAGGCAGCGGTCATATTACAGACCTGAGGCAACAGTGCCACACACATCGAGGTAACCCGTGGGTCGCGGGCGGTCAGGAAATGGGAGGACAGAAGTGTTGCACACAAGGACATTGATTGATTGTGGACATTTATGAAAAAGGAAACCACATTCAAAATTGCTTATAATTTCATTATTTTCCTATAAAAAGTTATTTTTTGTTTAACTTTTGACTTATTGAGTAACAACTTGCAGACAATGTTGAAAATGGTCAGAAGAGGCTTACACATGAGTGAAGCATATAAGAAAGAAACTTGAGAGCGGTGTACTTTGTTTTGCATAGCTTAATACACACCACAAAGATGAGGGCTGGACAAGCATTGCTGTTGAATTGTTTTTTTTACCCTCTTTTAATTTCTTCTGTTTTTGATTATTTTGTCACTTCTAAATGTATCATATGAGCAAATAAATTGTATTATCATGACAAAGAGTATCTGGGTAAGTACAAAATCCCATTTTCAAACAACTGCCAACTGATCTTTTATGTCGCTTTGGATGAATTTTGACACAATCTTCTTTGGAGAATATTTTTAATTGTGCTTCATTGGATGGTTTTCAAGCATGAATGACCTCTTTAAAGGGGACATAGTGTCCTGTGTCCTACTTGGGCCAATCCAAAGCCTGGATAAAGGCAGAGGGTTAGATCAGGAAGGGCATCCATCCTAAAACTTTTGCCAAATTTACCATGCAAGTCAACAACATGACCTTGATACCGGGTCTGTTGAGGCCCAGGTTATTGAGATGGAAATGTTCTGACAGGTGCAACAAGTGTGATAGGAAAATAGCAGGTTTACTTTGAAGAGCTGATGACAGAGGAAAATATGAGAGAACAAAGAACAGAAGAAGTGAACATTGTGGATCAGGAAGAAGCAAAAATGAATAAGGATGAAGTTAGGCATTGCACAGAATGAAAAGTGGAAAGGCATTTAGTCCAGTTTATATACCTGTGTAGGTAGGAAATGTCTAGGAGAGACAGCAATAGAATCTTTGACTAGGCTGTTCAATTAGATTTTAAAGAGTCCCGAGGAATGGAGTAAAACAAGGGGGTTAAGGGAAATACAGGGTAAAGGCCCATTCATACCCTACGTTTGGCCTACACGTCCGTATTTCTGTCCGTACGTTCTATCCGTTAACTCCTTCATACCTCCGTCCGTTGAGGTGCGCAATAACCAATATTTCCTCTAGGTGGCAGTGCTGGGCGCCAATGATTCGTCACTGATCAAACATGGCGACGGTCCAAGAAGTGATTTTGTTGTATTTGCTCCGTAAGTAAACTTTTTGTTTGTCCCTGTGCCCCGGACACGACACATCATATGTGTGGGTAGTTGCGGACAAGCTCCGCAAGTCGTTCCTCGAATCTCGCCATTGTTTAAAGCCCAGAATTACAACCTTCTTTGTGATTTTGTTGACATTTTGTACTACAAACTCAATAACGCCCCACCGTTTCCGGTAGTATTGCTCCGTATTGATCCATTTCGTCCGTAATCGTAAGCTCACAATTTTCGTGTCAAAGTACGGACGAAATCGACGGTTAGAACATATGAAACACTCCACACGTATCCATATCCGTCTTTTACGTGAGGTATGAATGGGCCTTAAGAAGGTCTGGAGTAGCAGAGAGGTATGACAGGACATCTATGAGAGCAGGTGTGCTGTACGTGTGACAGAGGAGTTCAAGGCGGAAGTGGGACTGCATCAAAGTTCAGCTCAGAACCCCTTCCAGTTTGCTGTGGTGATGGACAGGTTGATAATGAGGTTAGACAGGAATCTCCATGAACTATAATGTCTGCAGATGACATTGCAATCTGCAGTGAGAGCAGGGAACAGGTAGAGGAAAATCTAGAGAGATGGAGGTTGGAGCAAAACAAAGGTTAGCCGTAGCTAGACTGAATCAATGTGTGTGAATAAGAGGGACACAAATTAAGCTATGAGGTTTCATGGAGCAGAGACAAGAACGTGGAGGATTTTAAGTACTTATGATCAACAGTCCAGAGCAATGGCGAGTGTTAAAAAAGATTTGAAGAAACATGCCCCAGCCTGTTGGGATGGGTGGAGAAAAGTGTTACATGTGTTGTGTGATATAAGAGTATCAGCAAGAATAAAAGGAAAGGTGTCCAAGTCGGTAGTGAGACCAGCAATGTTGTCTGGTTCAGAGAGAGTAGCACTGAGAAAGAGACTGGAGGCAGAGCTGGAGGTAGCAGAGATGAATATTTTGAGGTTCTCTTTGGGAGTGACGAGGATGGATTGGACCAGACATGAGTGCATCAGGGGGATGTACTCATTCCTAGATGTTTTGGAAAGAAAGCCAGAGAGGCCAGACTGAGATGGTTTGGTCATGTACAGAGGAGAGACAGTGAGTATATCAGTAGAGGGATGTTGAGGCTGGAACTGCCAGGCAGGAGGCCTGGAGGAAGACCAAAGATGAGACGTATTGATCGAGTTAAAGAGGACATGGAGGTAGTTGGTGTGAGAGTAGAAGTTGCAGAAGATGGGGTTAGATGGAGACAGATGATTCGATGTGGTGACCCCTGAAAGAGAAAAGGTGAAAAAGTGGAAGTATTTTTTTCACTTAGCGCCAACTTGGTTTGGTTTGGACAGTTTGGCAGTTGGTAGCACTGTGGCCTTGCAACAAGAAGGTTCTGGGTCCAAAGCCTGGAGTCTTTCCGCATGGAGTTTGCATGTTCTAACTGTGCATACCTAAGTTATGTCCAGATACTATGGCTTCCTCCCACAGTCCAAAAACAGGACTGTTAAGTTAATATGTCTCTCCAAATTGCCCTTTGGTGTGTTCTTGGTTGTTTGTCCTGTGTATCTCTGTCTTGCTGTGTAATGGTCTGGCAACTTGTCCAGGGGGTACCCTGCTTCTCAATGACTGATGAAGATTGGCACAAGCCACCCCACGACACTGCGTGGTTAAGTGGGTCTAGACAATGGATCTATGGATGAAAACTAGTATGGTAGTAGTAGAATTTTTTACATGATCTAAAACATTGATGTATGACAAAAAAAAACAAAAAAAAACAAAAGCTAAATAATCTGGAAAAAGGTGACACTGTATGTATTCAGTAGAATTTTAGTAAATTGTATAACATCTGTTTTTTGGCCTACAGAGGTAACCCAGACAAGTGTGACATATGGGGAAATACGCCACTCCACTTGGCAGCTGCCAATGGTCACCTCGACTGCCTTTTCTTCCTGGTGTCTTTCGGTGCCAACATATGGTGCCTGGACAATGATTACCACACACCCCTGGACATGGCTGCCACAAAGAGCCACATGGACTGTGTTCGCTACCTGGATTCCATTGCTGCCAAACAGACAAGCCTTAATCCCAAACTGGTCGGTAAACTGAAAGACCGGGCATTTCGTGAAGCTGAGCGACGGATCAAGGAGTGTGTAAAGATGCAGAGGAAGCACCGAAAGCACATGGAGCGAAAGTATCATAAAGAAGCTTCTGAGGCTTCTGCTTCAGATGTCATGAGCTTTTCCAGTTACACTGGTAGCTCTGTTAGCCACAAGCTACGCAACTTCAGCACAGCTACAGTCAGTGTGCCATATTCTCAGGTTGGAACTTTATTTGTTGTTCAAGCTTTCATACACTGATTGACACATTTAAGTGTACTTAGAATATTTCTAATTTTTTGATTGCTTCATTGCGGCATTGTTTCTGTCCTGTTAGGCAACTCTCCATGCCACAAACCGAGGGAAGACAAAGATTCAAAAGAAACTAGAGAAGAGGAAGCAAGGAGAAGGGACTTTTAAAATCTACGAAGATGGAAGAAAGAGTGTACGCTCGCTCTCTGGACTTCAATTGGGTAATGATGTCATGTTTGTCAAACAGGGGACCTACATCAACCCAAAAGACAGAGGGCGACGGAATGTCCGAGATATGTTCCCTAGAGATAACGATGATGCCATTTCTCGTGCCATCAGTGAGCCAGATCTTCATGGACCAGATGTGGACCACTCTGAGATCAGTACAGACTCTGGACATGATTCCCTATTCAATAGACCAGGTCTCGGCACCATGGTCTTTAGAAGGAATTACGTAAGTGGAGGAATGTTCAACCTCAGTGCTCAAGACACAGCAAGTTCAGTTAGCAATGTCCGTTTACGCAGTCGATTGCAGCACTACCCAAGTATAGACGAAGACAGCATTGGAAGTGCACGCAGCCTGCAGGAAAGAAACATGGAAGAGTTGCCGTGGGAAGAAGTGGAATTAGGGCTAGATGATGACGATGAGCCTGACAGAAGCCCTCTTGAGGTCTTCCTTGCCACACTAAGCATGAGCGAGTTTTACTCCATCTTCAAAAGAGAGAAGATTGACTTAGAAGCTCTCCTGCTTTGTTCTGATCACGACCTTAAGAGCATTCATATCCCCTTAGGGCCAAGAAAAAAGATCTTGGAAGCCTGTCAGAGACGACTGGAGACCATAGAGGACCCAGACTCCATTGAAGACACAGAATTGTGAGTATTTGTATTTTACTCTTTCAAAGATCTGAGCAATCAATTATTTCTTTGGTATTTTATCTTCTCATGCAGATAAAATGTAGAACAAGGGTTTTGGAAACATCTTCAGCTACCATTGAAAGATTTGTTTCAATTTCAACCATTTGGAAAAAAAAATGTGTATCACATTCATGGTATGAGGAATTGCAAATAGATTTTGACCAAACTCCAGTGAATCCATAGCTGAAAACAACTCCAAGATGCACCTTCACTGTTAATTAGCAAATTTATTTGTCGGGAGTGTTGTGTACTCTATTTGCGTGCTCTATTGTAATTTTAGGATTCTGTTTATTTATTGTGTTACTTGGACAGAGAATATTAAATGTTTGTGCGAGGTCACATCACAATGTAAGCTGATGTAACATGTGTCATGCAACACCTCTGGAAGTTTAAATCCCCAAAGATCTTGTTGCAAGGGTGCATTCTTCTGACAGTTGTTCTGTTTATGGCGCCTCAAAACTAGACAAAACCCTATTGGTATACCCATATACTGAGGGGACAGTAAATGCTAAACAACATTTACTAAAAAAAACACAATGTAACAAGTGTTTACCTGAGTTTTTCTATGAAAACTCAGATAAGAAACTGGAGCTTTGAAAATTAGGAAATAGCTGCGGGAAAACTACTGCTGTAAGCATTAAAGACACAACCATTTTGATAACAAATTACTTGTTTTGTTTGTTCCAGAAAGGGGAAAAACTGTATACAATTTAAACCCACTACAAGTTGCCCTTTCAGAGTTGTATGTATTTTTACAATGTAGTTGAATTATTGGAGAGATTCGTCTATGGCTGTGGGAAGGTTCCCTGTTTCGAGTATGTAACACTGAGCCAGGTTTAATGCTTTTAAAAGCCCAAACAAGAAAGATTTTGTTTCCCGGAACTTTTTACATGGTTAGAGTATATTGAAAATTCTAATTATTAAATTATTAAACAAAAATAAGAAAATAGACTCAGAGTTCAGAAAAATTAAATAAGATTGTTGTCACTCACTACCTTTTCATAAAGAATCTGAACTCCATTTGGCATTTTGTTTTTTACCTGCAAAATTCAATCAAGCCCCGAGGTTAAATTAACCAACCATCTTTAATCTTGAATCTTAAATTAAAAACATGGCCATTAATGTGTTTTTGGTTTATTCTACAGGTAACGAAAGCTGTGGATGTTAACTCTGCTCCAATGTGGGACATCATGGAGGAAATGTTTAGCAATAAGTAGGAGGGACTCTACAGTTTTTACCGGTGAAAAAGCAGACGCATTACTGTCATGGTGAATATATCAAGCGAAAGGAAACTGGTGAGATGAATTCCTAACATCATTCTTTGTTGTTGTTAAAAGATTACCGTACATAAATTATTTCTCCTCGTTGGATAGTCAAATGGAGCTGTCTTCACGGGGTAGTTTCACAAACTAAAAGACAGTTTTCACCTTTTAGCCTTGGACACCTTTTAGCCATGTCATTCTATACCATGCTGTATAAGCTGAGTTATGGAGTCTAGTGATTAGTCCAACTACTTTATGTGCCTGCATTGTTTGTGCCTGTCCTTTTGCTTAAAAGGGGCAACTTTAATATATTTAGAAATACATAGACACAAATTTAAATGGAAGATTTTTTTACACTAACCACTATTTTAAGCAATGTTTTTGTTCATCTTGATTTATTTTGAACACTATATGTTTACACACAGAATGCCATGTTTGTCTAAATATGCTTTATAAGCAATGAAGATACAATTGTTTGTTGCGATTACTGCTGTAATTTACTGTAGTGTACTGTGGTACAAAGACTTTTTCAAGTCTTTCCATTGTTTTTACCTCAACATTTTTCATAATTTACCTCTGAACAGTAACATATGTCAGTGCTTACTATCGCAACAAAGACTGTATTTCAGTGTAAATAAAAATACTAGCTTTTCCACGGTCCAGCCTTAAAAATTTGGTGGTCTTTTTTTCTTTTCTTTTTTTGTACCTTTGATGATTTTATTCCTGAAGTCACCTTAAGACAGGCATGTCCAAAGTGCAGCCCGGGGGCCATTTGTGGCCCCTGTACTGATTCTGTGTGGCCCCCCAACTGCATTTCAAGAAATATTTGTTCCACCAGCACAGGTGGCTGATGCAGATGGAAGATTTTAGTTTTTAATTAGGCCAAAATTATTGCAGAAAAGTTAAAATCCTACAATTGAAAATGTTAAGTATAACCCAAAGTATTCGTCCTTTAATAAACATACATTTCACATTCTCTTTAATTTCATAGTAACATCTATCCAATGATATTTAATTACTCAAATTTACACTTTGGTGCATTAAAATCTGTGTTGGATTCAATTATTAAAATTGGCTAATTACAGCAAATGTTTTCAAAGAACAACTGACCCAAATACTGTTCTTATATTACTAGACCAAAAAGAGTTCAGTTTGTTATTGTTAAATAGTCAAATTAAATTATTCAAAATAATTTCCAAACTGGATGAATACAACAAATGAGTAAAACCCTTTTTAAATTTTGGATCTACAATAATTTACACATTCATTTCCTACAAAAGACTGACTAATTTATTTATTTAAAATGAGCATATTGTGTAGAGCAGGTAAAAAATTAATATGATTGCTTTGGTTTAAAAAAAATTTTTTGGCCCTCGAGTTCCTTTTGAATTGAAAATTTTGGCCCATGTACCGAAAAGTTTGGACACCCCTGCCTTAAGAGGTTTCTCCACCTCAGCTACAAATATTTGCGTTGCAAGTAAGATGATTATTTTAGAGGGGTGGCTTCAGCCAAACATGACATCTTGCAGAATTATTTGATCTGTGGAAACCATAGCAAGTGCAGTCAGAAGGGATCATGCACCCAGATTACATTCAAAATTGCTAAGTATGACACCCACAATCATGGGTGTCAGCTCTTCACCAACACCCACAAGCATGACCGCATCACTCCTGTTCTTTACTCTCTCCATTGGCTCCTGGTTCGGTTCAAAATTCAGTTCAAAATCATACTGTTTGTTCTCAGTTCAATCCACTGCCTTGCACCATCTTGTCTCAGTGACATTCTGACCCTTCACCAGCTCAGTAGAGTCTTGCACTCTTCTGAACATCTGGTGGTCCAACAGTCAAGGTATAAACAGTGGGGGAATTGTGTTTTTTTCCACTGCAAAGTCACAATTGCCCCCCTTTGGAACACTCTTCCCCTGGAATAACACAATATCACACCCCTTTCCAAGACTGGGCTAAAGACCTATTTGTTCCATTTGGTCTTTGATACATGAGAGTTATGGCCTCTTTTAAAAATGTGAACTGAATTATATGTATATGTATTGTTTATTTTATTGTATTATTATTTATATTTGTGTTTTTATTCTGTACAGCACTTTGATCAATCTGTTGTTGTTCCAAAGCGCATTGGAAATAAAATTTGATTGATTCGATTGAACTAGTGCCCGAAAAACTCACAGTTTCCGTTTCCGTCTGACCAATTGTTCTATGTACAATTTGGAGTTGTAAGAGCTCTGTCTTTTCAGAAGCCTACGGAATACCAATTTTTTACTTGAACGGGTCTTTGTGTCTGTTGTGGATGCAATGTGGTTGGGGCATTTGCATGAAGCAAGCATGGCCAGTCCTGCTACGACAAAACCACACTAATACACGAGGAGGCCATGTTAAGTTGCATATTTGGATCTTGCCAGACTCAAGATCTAAATATGCAGCCACTGAAAAAATGAACCACCTTGATCTCACCAGGGAAATGTATACATGCTTAAAACAGTCGGAGAACTGTAATGCTCCATTACACCTAATGAATAAGTCCAGGGTGCACCATGTCCTTGATGCGCACCAGAACCCCAGGAGTCCATTAGAAATCTGGTCAAGTACAGGTGTGACCTTAATTTGATGTGCAAGGGGTCTAGTTAGAGCATCTTTGGTTAAGATGTGGTTGCAAATGTCCCATCAATCACCCTGTTTAATAAAAAAATTGGGAATTTAACAAACCTTAATATTTTTTTCTATTCTCTCACAGATCAAACATTTACCATTAGCACTGTTTGCAGATGATAAGCTTCCATTGTAAGTTTGCATGTGTTGCAAAAAGTAAAGGAAGACTTAATAACTAGTGTTCATAACAGAAGTATAGTTAAAAAGGCCTAAAGAGCTTTAATGAGGAAACTCATATCTTTTATTACCAGCATGTCTTTCAAAACTCACTTCTGCTCTAGGTTGGTATGTGAACTTAACACTCTCGTTAAAGCTGTTGAACAAAAAAGTACTGGAGTTTGTTTTGCAGATAGCTTGTGTGAGCAAACAAATGTCACACAAACTGTTTAAACCAGATATTCATCACGCAAACAATTTCCAAACGACAAAAGTGTTTTTTATGGAGCTTTGTCTGAATCTCTGACCAGTCACATAATGTCACAAAGTTATAAATACTGCTAGTCTTTCAAAGTACTCGCACAAAAAGTGTATGGGGGAAGTTAACAAGGAAAATTCCTCTTATCAAGGAAAACAAAAAGTCCCATAAGGTATGTTTAAAGAGAGCGGTTCTCAGTCAATAAAAAAGATGGTTGGGGCCTTGTTCAGAGAGTCATTATCTTTTTCTACGTGCCTAAAAACATCTTTGTATAACTGCAGATCTGTGTGCGGTGTATTAATCTTCCCTGTTTCCATCAAAGACATCAACTCATCAAAAAAAATAGTTACAGTCCTTGACAAATATGGTCTCCAGAAAAGGTTAAAAAAAATAACTTAATGAGAGTGGGACTGATTCTGTTCTCTTAAACAAAGATTTAAAGACTCTAAAACAGGTTGTTGGGGTATACCTGTATACAGACCTTGAAAATGAAAAGTACACAAAACAATATTATCTGACAAATTACTAGGGTCTGATATGTTTTCAACGTAATCCATAGAATCTGGAAGGGAACGAGAAGTGCTGGAGTAAAGCGATTCATTTAGACATCAACTAAATCTGTTAGTCTTTGTCACAAAGGATGTGATTCATCAAGATCTAATCTTACTTTTTACCTTCGTTAAGATAAGAATATACGTTTTGTGGAAAGGCACAAAGTGATTCGCCAAATGCATCACATTATATCATTTCAGGAGTATCCTCTCCTGGTCAATGCCGTTCTCACAAATAGCTCCTCTGTCATCAAGGGATTTCATGACAAAATCTAGATTAGTCCTTGAGTTAGATAAGGACGTTCTTTGTTTCATGACAATGAAAAGAATCTGCACAATAAATGCAGCAGCTAAATCTTTTGGCAGGAAATATAAACATAGAAAGGTTGGAAAAATATTAATTAATGTTCAGCTGAGAAGCTGGATCTGCTTCTCTCTTTGTTTCTTGCCTTGCTTGTTCTTAATGCATTGTTAAAAAAAAGTTCAAGCCACATTGGTCTTAAAAGTACTGATAAAGTCAACCAGGTTTTTTTTTTTAAAATGGTGCATTGTCAGATGAATCTCAATTTAAATAGTAACATTCAGACAGAAGTGTCCAAGTTTGATGTAAATAACATGAAACAGATCCATCCTGCCATGGTTCAGAATGGTAGGTGGTTAGTGGTGTAACGGTGTAGGAGATAATTTCTTGGCACATTTTAGACCCTTTAGTACTAGTTGGTACTTATAGTTAGCAACACAGCCTACCTGAGTATTGTTCTTGTCATGTTCTTGAACATAACAATGGGTTCACGTCACACCACTGGCCTCCATAGTGCGCAGATCTCAGGCTATTTTTAAGAGATTCACATCATCAGTGTGCAGTAAGCAAATCAGCAGAAATCGAGCGATGCTTACTTGTCTCAGAGGAATGTTTCCGGCACCTCCTCGATTGTACGCCATGAAGATTTAAGAACGTTAAGAAAGTAAAACAGGATCCAACATGGTACTAGCAAAGTGTACCCAATGAAGTTATACAAAAGTATCTGGCACAACTTCATTGACTCCCAACATGCATGGAGAGAAACAAAGATCTGGTGATGTGATGACTCCACTACTTGAACTTAGAGTACTTGTAATGTTGTTTCCAGGTATCTCCAGTGTTGCTTGAATCTCCACTTCACTGCACTTAATGAAGTAGCTATGGTGTGTAAGTGAATGTGTGATAAAATGCAGTCATTGGTTAGAAGCTGAAAGTCTACTGGGGATATTTGGCCTTTGTGTTATTAAGTCTATTCTTTAATAATGCTCTTTTGTCAGTAAATTCTTCACATTGACTTCTTGAACACATAGTGCAACTCCTATGCCCTCTCACTGGATGTCCACAGACATCAGTGTTGCCTCTGTGCTGCATGATATGAAAGGAAGGAAGCTACTCTGCAGATAAGCACTACAGCCAGGAAGCTGATATAAGTCTGTAATCAAAGGGAGGGCCGGGGGGGTGGTGGACTATACTGTTGTCCTTAGCAGCACCAAACTTTCCTGTGAAAGTGGAAAATTTAGTCGTAGCTTGAAAAAGACCATACTGTATAAAGTGGAAGCAGATGGATGGGCTTTTTAGTAACATTTATGTGTAATGGCTTAATAGAATTATTTAACAGTGATGACGAGTGAAAGATTGGTTTATTCTTCCTCCTTGGAAGCATATTTCCTCTCATCCTGTGTTTATTCTAAACGTAGCAAGAAGTGGAACATGGGTGGGGTGGAAAACAGAGACGGTCAGAGTTGAATACTATAGGCGTGGTTCATAATTCTTTTCTCATGCACTCCAGGGTCTTTGCGTCTTCAATTGTCTTTTCTTTCCTCGTGGAAGTTACAAAGTAGACCTCATGCGAGCAGCTTTGGGTTTAAGGCAACAAGAGGAGCGCTGCAACATGGCGACGAACAGCACTGATACGGAGGAGCACCTGAGGGCAAACGTGGAGGATCAGCCACCAAACGCACGACTGCTTCAAGATGTGCTGTGTGATTCCTGCATGGACACCCCCAGCAGAGCGCTCAAATCCTGCCTGACTTGTCTGGTCTCCTACTGCGAAGCCCACCTCCGACCGCATCTGGAGAAAGCCAAATTTCAGAACCATCATTTGGTGGATCCCCTCCATGACATCGACCGCCAGACTTGTGAGATTCATCAACTTCCCCTCAAGAGCTTCTGCTTTCAGGACAGCTGCTGTGTCTGTGGAGACTGTGAGGACCAGGAGCACGATGGGCACGAAACAATGTCCTTGGAGGAGGCTCGAGGACACGTTGAGGTCCTCCAAAACAAGAATACAAACACAGATATTGTTTTGTACTGATTTCTAATCTGCTCTTGTGTGTAGAACCGACGCAGCATGTGTTGTTTTCTTTGAAACCGTTTGTAGACTGCACTTCTGCAGAAACACAAGGAGATCAAGCAGCACGTCTCAGATGTAGAGAAAGTAGTTGGAAAATTGCAGAGCAACAGTGCTTTCCTTAAGGTAACATTAAAATAAGTTAAAACCTTTATTTTAGACAATATGTTTTAATCTAAGTATAGAGAACTGATTTTATAATTTTTTGATGTCCTCAGTCTTCTGTGCAGGAGGTTTGTGTTGTTGTTGAACAGCAGTTCACCAGGCTGCAGAACGCTGTGAAGGAGGCCAGAACGAAGGTGGAGACACTGCTGGAAGGAGAGCAGAAGCGAGCTCTGAGACAAGCGGAGGGCATCCAGGCACATCTGGAGCAGAGGAAGGTGGAGCTGATGAAAACTGCAGCCAAGATGAATAGGCTGTCCAAGATCAAATCTGATGTTGATTTTCTAAAGGTACAACATCTCTCAGAAGTAGACACACCTCTGTTAAACAATAATAATAATAATAATAATAATAATAATAAAATAATTCTGCATTCAGTATGGTGTATATCCTGCATAATTTAACTGAGAAGCAAACAAATGTATTTGTGGAAAGATGTGATACATTTCCAAAAAGCTGCAAAAGCCTAATACAAGTCTACACAACCTTGATACTATCTTTCTAGCACCTTTTCATTCAAAAAAAGTGTTTAGTCTTATTCTGTAACTTTATCAACATCCCACATCTGGACTTATCAATACTCAACCGGTTTATTTTCAAAAGTTCCACAAATGAAGCAGATTCCAAGGACAAAGTACGTCCACAGCCCTCTTCAGGAGACCCCACAGATATAGTTTTGGATGTTGGCTAAGCCATCCCAAACCTTATTTGCCTCACATGAAGTCATACTTTTGTTGATTTGGATCTGTGCTTGGTCTCACTGTGAGGCTCAGTAAGGAAATTACTCCTCAATTCCAGTTTTCAAGCTGATACTAAACGTTAGATCAAAACTGACAGGTATTTGGAACAAGTAACTATTTAATTTACCTTAAATTACCGTTACCTTAATTCCACCTGGGGAAAATAAACCCCAGATAATGATGCTACTTCCTTAGTGTTACATTGTTGGTATGGTGTTATTTTGAAATGTGCAGGGCTGTGTTTGTGAAAATGTTCCCCAAACATTTGGGGAACATTTCCCCCAAGGCCACTAACCTTGCAACCCGGATTGTTAATGTGTAGCACTCTTGATTTAGTTTCACATTAACAATCTGGGTCTGCTACCATCAAATCCATTCAGGAAAAGGAGGGATATTCAGCAGAACTTTTCGAGCTGATTGGGCGAAGTGACCCCTAGTTCCCACCAAACAAAGTTTATTGTTACTGAAATTCAGCTGCAGTGATATTGGACTCTCTGATATAAGACATTAAGAAATACAGTATGAAGGTTGAGTTTTTCCCCCCTTTTAATTGAAATAATCTGTAATCATTCATCACACAGTTCAATAGTGGATGTCCAAGTTCCGAATATGAAGCTGCTTTCAATCTGTGAAATTATTGCATGTGTGTATAATACCTTGAACCTGCAGAAGAAAATCCTAACAAAACAATATGAGAGCAGAGAAAAGACTTTTGGTAAAGTAAAGAAGTAGGTAAAAAAGTAGGTAAAGAATCTGTAAAACTCTCTGGTGTCACAAAACAAGAACTTTGTTTTTTCACTAAACTTGGGCTCTATTTAGTTCATTGGCTCTATGATGTCACATGGCGCCACTTCTATAAGACTGGACCTCAGAACAAAGTCTCCATCTAAGGAAGAAATCAGACCCGACAAAGTCAACAGGACCAGGCTGCTTATTACAGCTTCACTTGACTTGAATGTTTTAATGTTCTGTCATTTTTCGTTTTAGATTTTTTTTTTTTTGTAAAATCCCATCAAACAACGTTAGCTCTCTGGCCATGTGGATTTGCAGTCAGTAGGCAAGAGGCGGGTAACGCCCTGGACATATCGCCTCTCGACTGGTCTGATCTTAATAACCAATGAGATTAAATGATTGATGGGCCTTAATGTAGCTGAGACTTAGCATGATCATTCATTTTACAACAGTAGTTTAAATCTTTCATTTTATATTTAGTTTTTTATACAGGTGGTAATGCATGAGACTAAACTAATTTAATGATTACACTGACCTCTAGTAGCTTTTTTTGTACCCTCTGGTTCAGATACGCTGGTAGTGCAGAGTTGGTGAAAACAAGCTCTCCATAAACAGGATTGAGCTGAGGAGGGAAGATTACAGAGTCTAATGCCTGTTTGGGGTCAAAGGTGTCATGTCATGTTGAATTAGACCAACATATTCTCCGAGTAAGGGTTTATTTTGAATACAGGCCTGTTGACGGTGTACATAAAGGTTCTCTGTGACTCCATAGAAAAATAAATGAGTTCTAGTTCAGAGAAAAAAAAAATTCTTTTTCTTTTTGTCTGTTTTGTAACCTCGTGACCCTGATTCATTACACTCATGTTGTGTTCACATTGTAGGATTACACAGAGTGGAACAAAGGATCGACAGACGTATGCGTGCCCGCAGTGCACATCAGTCGACCGGATCATCTGCAGCAGTGCGTCCAAGCAGTGACTGATGTTACTCAGGAGTTGTGCGACCTGATTTTGGACTCCTATGGTGAACAAATGAGGCTGATCTGCAGATGTGGTGAGCTAGTTTTAGTAACATAACAATGGAGGTATCAGTGGAGAGGAAGCTGCCTCAGACATGTTTACTTCAACAAATATTTTGATGTTCTATCCAGCCATCAATGACCCTTTGATGTACAGACATTATCCTATTGCTTTGACTCAGACTGATATGACAAATGATCTAAATGGATCACCAACAAACTTCTTCACCGTTTAAAGCCCAGTAACTATAAAGGTCTATATAAATCTCTAACTAAGCCATAAATGTACCAGTGAAGCTCTGACATACACCAAACATGACTTGATAGGTTCTTGTTATTATACATACAGTTTTTTTTTCTCTGTCCAAAATCTATGTATATCTATTTTGTTTTAAACCCCTTGCTGTTTCTTGTCAATTGTTTTACAAAGTTAAATGTGTTTAGAGCATGCCAAGGTTAAAAATGTGTACAAAAAAACTTAAAAAATATTTATTTTATTGGAGTACCATAATCATAGACTTAACATTTTTTGAAAACTGCTTTTAATTTGAGTACATTTATTTTTAGAGAGAAAATCAAATGTTAGAAAATGATCGTTATATACAAAATCTCTAACGACACCTTTATTGTCAGTATGTTGTGCAGTGCCCTTTTGCCAAGGCAGAAGCATGCAGTCTCCTCCTGTGACGTTTCACAAGTTTGGCGCATACAACTTAAGCCATCCCTTTTTTCACGATCCCTATAAATCACCCCGGATCCCGAGTCCTCTCTTACCATCACTTTCCTTGAGCTCTCTCCAGAGATTTTCTCTAGGATTTCAATCCGGCACTGAGCTAGCCATTGAAGAAGGTGTTGGTCTGATGATTTTGTCAAAGGTTTCCATTTCTTATCCTGCTGAAAGGGGCTATAATGTTCTATTGTCAGGTTTCTTGTGGAGTTCTTCAGATTTTTACTAAATATTTTGTGGCATTATGAGGAATTCTCAATGTCAAATAGCCTCACAAGGACCTCATGGTCTTTGTAGGAGAAACACGTCATCACACATCCTCCACCACACTTAAAAGGAGGCATGATGTGCTTTACTGCATTTGACTCCATGATGCCACTATTTACTGCGGTTCTCTAAGAGCTTTGGGCATTTTTTTTTTACCTTACCGTCTCTCATGCTCACAGTTAAGTAGTGACAAGACAAACTTGGATCCTCGTCTAACCTACTGCTGCGCTACCACAACATGGGCCTCTGTGCCATGGCATGTCAATTCTATCAACCAAAGAAAAGCACAGCATCCTCCTCTGAATGCAAATTATCATTTGAGTGGTTGGAGTTGTACCAGGTTCTGCTGCTGCAATAAAAGATGAATTTAGTAGGTGTCAGAAAATGTGGCAAGATTTAACAATCTGTGATTAACCTTTCTGCCAAATCATAAAGCAGATGATAGACGCTTGGTGCCAGAATCTCAGCCATCTTCTCTGCCTGATCCTGAGACCCAGGAAGACTTTTTGACATGTAAACACATTTGAAGACTTTATATCTTGTATTTTCTGCCATAGCTATAAAGCCAAACAGTTTCCCATAAAACTGCAATTTCCGTTTTCAGACGCAACGAGGTTGTCCTTCGACCCCGACACCGCTCATCGTTTCCTACGTCTGACGGTAGACAACAGAAGGTTAACCAACACCAGCCCCTGGCAGCACAGCTACCCGCACCACCCCAGCCGCTTTGACTACTGGCGTCAGGCCATGACATCGGAGAGCCTCTACTTGGGACGGCATTACATTGAAGCAGAGCTGAGTGGGGAGGGCGCACACGTCGGGGTCACTTACAAGAGCATAGATCGTAAGGGAGAAGAAGGCGGCAGCTGCATCACCGGGAATGACTTTTCCTGGTGCGTTGGAAGAAACAGCAAAGGTTTCTCTGCCTGGCATGCTGGGGAGGAGACGCCTCTGGACGTCTCTGACGTCACCAGGGTCGGCATATATCTCGACTTTCAGTGCGGCTCTGTGTCTTTCTATGACATAACAGGCCCTATGACGCCGCTCCACACGTACACCGCTGACTTTATAGAGCCCTTATATGTAACAGCCTGGCTATCAAAGAAAGACAACGCTGTAACTCTGGTTAATGCAAAATGATGCCAACAAATTTTCTGCTGAGTTATAAATGTCCATGGAGGTTTCACGACAGGGGCAAAAAAAATGTGTAATGTACAAATGGCCGATATTTCACATGCATGTCAATGAATGAGAAATTTACTACCATCTAGTGGTAGCTGTGCAACTTACTGTAAACACAGGCTTCGTCTGCATCAGTGGGCGTCAGGAATCTTCTGCAGATTTATTGGTGTTTTACTGCCACTCAATGTAATGTGCATGAGAAAGAGCGGACGACAATAACTCACACTGCCACTTATTCTCTTGATTTGTCTTGCAAGTTTATTTGGTTATTAATCTACTCATTGTCCAACACCATTATATCATCACTTTGATAATATGTAGCTGTTATGACTCTATAATCATCCTGTTTTTTTATGTATCCTAACTATCAGGAAAACTGTGCGTAAAAGTTAACTTTAAACTGTAAAATCAATTTCGTTCTCATCATAAGCTGGATTTACGAAATGCACGCCTGTCTGAGTCATGGAGATGGAATCGGTGCCGTACAGATTAGGCATGTCGGGCAGCATATCAGGCTTGTCAAAGATCGGATTGTCAAATCCGTGGTCAGTTGCTCCGTTGAGGTCACTGACGTTGGTGTTTCTCCTAAAGAGACTCAGAGATGGCATCGAAGGCAGCGAAGGCATCGAAGGCATCGGAGGCATTGGAGGCATCTGTACAACTCCCTTACGGATTAGGGCAACCACAATCACAATAAGCGTAATCACGAGTAAAGCTCCAAAAACAGCTCCAACTACTGTCCCTACACTGCTTTCAGGCTCACTGGCAGTTTGAATGTCTGCTCCCGTTATCCCCAGTTTGGAGCCATGAGATTTAATGTCCTTTAGCATGTCCTGGGCCAGAGCCTGTGACAGTTTCCCTGTCTCTCCATCCAGAATAACTACCTGGATCTCAGGTGATGATCCAAAAGGGATTATTCCCATTAACCGCTGTGGCTTTAGGACTTTGGACATGCCCAGCTGAATGGACTCGTATTGAGGCAATGAAAGAAAAAGGTGACGTATTCGTTCCCTGAAATTCTGCAGCTTGAAGCCATCAGTATAATGAACGGTGACAATGGCACCGCACACCTCGCAGCAGTGTCCGACAGGACGCAGAGGCTTTTTACAGCTCGAGGAGCCGCAGGTTATTGCACTGCAGATGTGTTCGTGGTGGACAGAGTTCCCACAGACGCAGCCAGTAGGATCCGGACAACCTGGGTTTCCAACGGTGACAGCCGATGAGCCGTGAAACTGAAACTGGCCTGAACCTGAGCCGAGATACTCGGAGAACTCGGATCTGCTATCAAATACCTTCCCCAGCACTGACACAGATTTGACGGGGATGGTGGTCTGACTGGAGCTGGTGTCCACACGGAAGGAGGAGAGGACTTTGAAAATGACATCATCCTGCTGACAGGGGACGCTCTCCTCATGCACCGAGAAGAGGAAATGTCCGTCCTGCAGGTCGTTCAGAGTGGCAGCTGCCTGCCACAGAGCCGGATTAAACCAACGCAGGGACTCGGAGTCTTTGAACTTGGTCCTCACTCCTGCGCCACAGCCGGGGTCTTGTCCGCTGAGCACGTAAAACCCGGCTCCCGAATTCAGAATCATCTCTCCATCCATAGGTAGCGTCATCTCTTGCACGGCGTGAGAGGTCTCCACGAAGACGGACACTTTCCTCTGAGATGAAAAGTGAACTCTGTCGTTGCCGCAGGGAACATCTCCTTTATCCCAGTTGGTTTTATTCTCATAGTTGGTATCAGGGATCCACTGCTTGTAAAGGGCATCTGTCGCCCCAGCAAGGCAGAAGATGAGGAGCACTTGTGACATTTTCAGCATCTTGAATGTTTGTGCCAGGGAAAGGCAAAAATGATTTGACCTTTGATTCCAACCTTGTGACAGTCATGAGAGCAGCACCGCTTGCTGCTAAAGTTCATGAGCTCATCCCGTTCATGAGCAGGTGACCTGTAAATATTTAGACCATGCGCTTGGACACTCGTGTAGTAGGAAGACAAGTCAAAACTGTCCTCCCCCTTAAGTTTCTGGGGTTAAAACAACAACTTTTCAGCAGGTTGGAATAATATGGAACACAGGTTAAATTAGATTTTTAGACTCAGCATATTATTTACTTTTTTGCTATGTGGAGAGATAAATACTAGTAGTCAGCCTTAGTGAGGTGAAAGAATATTTCTTAATTGGGGAATTCAGTTTTAACCGTTTTATAAAATATAGGTAGCTGTTGAAGGACGTTTGCATCTGTGGAAAGAACATGACCTTTCATGGATACACG
This sequence comes from Fundulus heteroclitus, assembly GCF_011125445.2. NCBI lineage: Eukaryota > Metazoa > Chordata > Actinopteri > Cyprinodontiformes > Fundulidae > Fundulus > Fundulus heteroclitus. The sequence goes on from NC_046376.1 coordinate 18,233,847, forward strand.
CACCGCAAAATCAGTAATGTAATTAAAAAAAAAATAAAGAGGAATCTGGAAATGAATCAGAGTAATTACTTTAACTGTTTTGACTGATCCAAAGCTCCAGATCCCCCATCTTCTTCAGAATCCTCATCAGGCTCAATCTTCATCCTCATCCACCACGCTCATCACCTGCCTGGAGGAAATAAAAACACGGATGTGTCAAAACACATTTCTCTAATGAAACATTACCAAAACTTAAGACATATTGGTTAGCACTCCTGATCAGGTCCAATCATCTTACATAACCACCATCTCTTTTACAAGTCAAGTCATCCCTCTCGCAACGACAGCGGCAACCCTCGATGTGAGACTGGGCCCTCATTTCTCATTTGATAATCACATCAATCATCTGTTTAAAGCTTGTTTCTTCCAGTTTAAGAATATTTCCAAACTTTGTCATTAATTCAACCTCACTGATACAAAAAAAAAAAAGGCTGGTCCATGCCTCGGTCTCCTCCCGGCTTGATTTCTGTGAAGCCTTGCTAATGGGGATTCAAGGAATATTCAGAAGCTGGAATACATCCAGAACTGTGCTGCAATAATCTGGACGAAAAGGCTGCAGAGTGGAACACATCACTCCATTTCTCCATAAATCCACTGGCTCTCCATTACCTACAGAATCCATTAAAAAATTACTCTCATCACCAACCAGTGGATTCACGGCAATGCTCCAGAATAACTAAAGGACCTCCTCGCACCCCGTTCACATAACACCAACGTCCTCCATCCACCTCACACCTGAGAGCTACACAGACACTTGTTGCTTTTAAAAAGGTCTTAAAGACTTCACTTTTTAAACAAGGATTTCCCACTGCTGAGTTCTAATCTTCATTTTATTTTTGTCTGGTTTTATTGTTTTATTCTTTTGCACCAGATAAAAAAATTTCAATGCAAAAGTGCTTTACCAATAAAATTTTATTTATTATTATTACTCTCTATAATCACATGTTTTCCCAATAAGACACATTGAAGTGGTCGGTGGCAATTCGACTAAATGTTCAAAAGGGCTGTAAAGTTTTGCTAGGTATTGTAGATCCTGTAGATCACCTTTGGGTCCTCCCATTTTATAAATATTTGATGCATGAGAATGATCGCATAATATGTATCTCATATGAAAAGTAAAATTAAGAGCTATTAGAAGTTGCTTCAAGAAGTTCTTTATGGATTGTCTGAAAGCTTGGAGTAAAAAGGAAAACTGTTCCTAAACCTTCAATAAAAATATTGCTGAGAATAAGTATGTGTGTTATTAAAACACATCCAGTCAATAGACCTGTATTTCCCTCTGGTATAATAGCGTTTTGTTTACATTATATCCCATGTAGCTAAGTGGATGGCATAATACACAACAAGTTACTGTTTCAAACAGATTCCCGGAGCTTTAGAAGAAAAAAATGTTTATACTTGAAACAATATCTTGAATTTATAAACGTCTTCAAGGTACCATTCTGTTTTACGCTGAAAACATCCCAAGATGCGCTTCTTGGAAGCGGAAAAATGTGCGTGGTTGAACCTTACCTGCTCAGGCTAATCAAGAAATGAGGGAAACGTGCAGAACCTGGTGAAACATTTTAGGGAGAGGAGGCACTTACAGGAAATCTGTGACAACTGCGTGACTGTAGTGGCATAACTATAAAGAAACAAAAACTATATTCCCCAAAATAAAATAAATACATATAATTTCATATGTATGATTTAATAAAAAATGTGCCAGTGGTGTAATATGTGGTTAAATGTGCAAACCATTCGTTTAAACTTGATTTAGGTAAATGTTTAAATATTCTATAATAATTTCAGTTTTATTTCGCAATGATGCCATGTTTCCCTTGCTAGAATCATTTAAACTACCCCTGTGGTTCGTCAAAACGTCCCCAACATCTAATTAGTTAACCTGCAGAGCAGCTCAACTGCAGACCAATCACATTGTCCTATAATGCGCTGGTCCCGCCCTTTGATGTAGATGAGTGAGGAAGACGGATAAAAATAGATTCATCAAAAAAAAAAAAAAACTGAGATTATTATATGTAATCATAATCATATTAAATAATTTAACACGAAAATTATTTCCCCATTATGTATATATAATATATTATTTATTTTTAGCTTAAGATGGTCTATTTTTGAATTCAGTTAGAAATGTAATTATTTTTTTAATTATCACATATAATAATTTATATGTATTTAAAAAAATCGTCATGTGTTGATTTGTGGGGAGCTGATACGAAGGATAAAGAAGATCGTGATCGCATGCGCGTCTGCTTGGTGAACTGGGGGAGCATAAGCAGAAGAAAACACGTGGAAATGAAGTGCTGGGTGAGACAGCTGACACTAATTGTCCCGGTTTGTTGTCGTTTGTTACACCTTGTGCAGGGCTGTTGCGCAAACTGCGGAGAAAACATGTGACGTTTATTTCACCTTTGAGCACGCTGTGTCAGGTAAACTGCTGTGTCAGAAATACAATGTTCCCTTGGTAAATATGAAAGTATGCTGTCTCGTACACTCTTTGATCATTCTGATTAAAAAAACAAACTTTTCTTGATTCTTCTTTGATGTGGAGAAGTTAGCAATGCTGGGTTTATTTTTAATTTCAGATCTCCATATTTTACTTTTTTTTCACATTTTTGAATTTGTTAAGGTGTCAAAATAACTACAATTTTATTGTAGATGATTGAAAAAAGTGCCAATATATTGGTATTTTGAACAATTAGTGTAGGGTTACACAGATTTCCCTGTGTTATTTTTATAGGAGAGCTTTCAACCACTTTTAAAGCATTGTTTTTGGGTATATTTGATGCCCTATATACGATTTTGTCTTGTATTCCTGTTCGTTTTGTGGTTCTCTTCACAATGTCTTCACATTTAGATCTTCCACTTCTTGTGTATTTACTCTTGCTTCCTCCAAGGTTCTCTGTCCAGAATGTCTTTTCATTTAGAAACCTCAAATGTAAGAAACATCACTTAAAGCACAGAGAGGCTGTACATGCAGATGTTACACCTACATGCAATCACTTGTGTATTTATAGTTAAATTATAGTCAATTTACCATAACACAAAGAACACATTACGTCTTCTGCTTAGGATTTGGAGTGATGTATAAATATATCAATGTATCAGTGTAAAATGTTCTAACTAAACAAAATTGACAGTTGTCAAGTCTTATTCTGCTTAAAAGTTTCATGATTTTAGTTGTGTGTTTTTTTGTTTTTTTTTTTCCAATTTTTAATCGGGTTCTATCTAATTCTTATATATTTTTTTATAGCCTTTAAAAGCCATCTCAAATTACCTGAAACATGAGGCATCCCAATTACCCACACTACATTTGGTCATTTTTACACAAGAAAATGTGCTGATCCAATTTATTTTACATATTTTTTTAATGTTCACTCTATACCAACCTATCCTTACAGGTTTGAAGGAGTGACTTGTGCCTTTCTTCGTCCTCATGCCTAAAGGCAGTTTGGAGTAAACGATAAACCGAACAGTCAGGTCTTTGGAAACTATAAATAAACACGGATAACATGCATATGATTTTCAGAGAGAACCCAGGAGTTTCTTGCTGCAAGGCAACAGTGCTAACAACTTTTCTGTTGTGCAGCCCCATACAAATGTTTATAACCACGTTTTCATGTTGCTTGATGCTTCACTCTTCATGCCTGATTCTTGCCACACACCCCTTTGTAATATAAATGATTCGCTTTTTTCCCCCTCTTTTATCTGTGATATGAACAAACTCGCACCCCTTTGCAGAAGACTCAATAAAAATAAATCTCTTTGTCAGACTTTATCCAGCACTCCCAGCATGGAAAAGTCAGGGCTTGCTGGGAACAATCGGTACTCCCTGGTGGCACAAGCATCTGTTGAAAGTGTGTCAAGCATGTTTGAAGTCTTTGAAGCCAAATCTGGACACAATCAAAGAGTGGGAACGGATAAATGATCCAACCGACTAAAGTTGGTTTAACAAATCATGTCTCATTCCCAGTCTTTCAGTTGTCAACCAAAGATCTACTGAAACCAGTCTGTCAGTGTGAACTAAAATATGGACAGACTGGAATTGTGTGTCCTGTCAGCAGCCGTGGAGCTTTGTCATCTAAGTTTCAGTGCAAGGATGAAATGCTTTTTCCTTAACCTTTCCAAAATTACTGGATGGAGAAAGCTTGTGACTTTAACAACTTATTAATTTGATTGAACGTAATGCTTTGCTTTGTAGAAAAATGTCAAACGATGCAACTGAGCCCTGTTCTTCCTACCTTGTGACAGCAGGACGAATGGAAAACATCCATCACTTACCCGCACCCTCCTGTGACGCATGCATGGAGCCAGTGATGGAGAGGCCCCACCACGGCGGAGGGTGGCTCCTGTCTGGCATAGTCTGCATCAACATTCTGATTTTGGGCAGTGCCATGGTCAGCACCAGTGCTTTCAGTAGCGTGGCTGTCACTGTTGTGCACCGCCAAATCTTCTTGATCTTCCTGCTTGTGCTCACTATGATGTGGATGGTGTTTTACATGGTCTTCACCTCCCGACAAGGCCAAGAAGCTTCAGTCAGAGATGCAAATGCAGGCCCAGTTTGGCTGAAAAGTAAGAAGTCTTTACGATCCTCTGTGTAACTGTTTTAGCTTACCTATTTAAAGTGTTTTTCTTCTGTATTCCAGTTGGACTTGTGCTGTTTGGCCTCCTTAGTCTCCTCATGGACGTCTTCAAGATTGCCCATTATGTCGGCTATCTACACTGCGATTCAGCCGTTAAAGTGGCCATGCCTGCTGTTCAAGCGGCGTATCTGTTCATCCAGGTTCCTGAATTTCTAGGAACATTATTTCGATCTAATGCATGAGACCAGTCTTACCGCTGCATGAAACTTTAACCTAAATTGTGTGTGTTTTTTTTTTGTTTGTTTTTTTTTAAGACTTACTTTCTGTGGACTCATGCAAAGGACTGCGTGCAGCAACACACTAATTTTACAAGGTAGGTCATTTTGCTCTTGCCAATAAAGGGGACTTCTTAAGTTATCGCTGGTTATTGTGTGTGTTTACACATTCAGGTGCGGTCTGACTCTTACGCTTTCAACTAATCTGGTGGTGTGGATGGCAGCTGTGACGGAGGAATCTATTCACCAAACCGCCATTCCAGACTGGAATATTAGTGTCTCAAACAAGCTATACAGAGGTATCAAGATATATATATATATATATATATATATATATATATATATATATATATATATATATATATATTAAATGGCAGTCGGACTTTTCTTTCTGTTTCAGCTAGCTATGGTGAGCAGACGTGTAGATGCAGCCACTCGGCATGTGAGACCTTCAAAGGGGCCTTTTATTACCTGTACCCTTTCAACATAGAGTACAGTCTCTTTGCTGCTGCCATGGCCTACGTCATGTGGAGGAATGTAGGCCGAGTTGTGGGGCATCGAAGCCACCGCAAAGTTAAATTCCAACTTAAGGACATGTATTTTGGACCGGTGCTGGGGTTTCTCCTGGCGATCGCAGGACTCGTTACATTCATATTGTACGAGGTGTACATACAGCAGGGCGGAGGAGAAGAGAGAAATCTGGCCCTGCTCATTCACTTTGTTATGAATGTGGTGATTGTGAGCCTGCTGTCAATTTCCACGGTGATCGGCTGCGTTCTCTACAGACTGGACCATAGAGAACGCGTTTCGGGGGAAAACCCCTCTCGCAGCCTGGATGTGGGGTTGCTAGTGGGATCCTCACTGGGGCAGTTAATCATCAGTTATTTCACGACTGTGGCCATGGTGGCGACAGAGGCCAGAGGCCACCTGAGGGCTCTGAACCTGAGCTGGGCTGTGCTGCTGGTCCTCCAACTTGGCCTGCAGAATTATTTTATCGTCGAAGGCCTCAACCGGGAGCCCTTCCACCTCATTCAGATGGCAGCTATGCACACAAATGCTCAGACTGTCCAAGACCATATAGCGATACAGGTTGCTATTGACCGAAATGGTTCCAACTGTGTTCAAACTCCCGGTTCAGTTGAGCCCAACTGGAAGAGAAGAGCTATGAAGGAGGTCTGTGCCTTTCTCCTGTTGGGTAACATCATTGTAAGTTATATTTCTGGGTTTTTACTTATATTTCACAACACATCAGTTGACCAAAAAGTAATTTCTTGCCTGCATTCGCAGCTCTGGATCATGCCGGCATTCGGCGCTCGTCCTCAGTTTGACTACTCTGTAATGCTGAACTTCTACAGTTACACTGTGTGGACCGCGATAGTGAATACTGGACTTCCATTTGCCATCTTCTACAGGATGCACTCTAGTGCCAGCCTCCTCGAAGTTTACTTGAGCTCCTAAATTTCCAGTTTTTGTTTGTGGATGGGCAGTCAAATAAATGGCATTTTAAAATGTGTTAGTGGTGTTACTTTCTTTGGAAATTTTGTGCATTGTACATAATGCAGTTTATTGTTAGCATTTTGCTCCTTATCAAAGCATTTGTGGTCAGTTGAAAGAACCAATCTGAACCTATTGCAGAACTGAAAATTAACTTAAACTGTACTGGATGATTTTATTATTTGTATTTTAATGTTAGTAGTTATTTTTGAAAATCAAAGGATGGTTACAAGCTTAAAAGTCTTTTGAGCTATGAGTTAAAATATGAAGACCTGTAAAACACTATGTACGTATTGCAATAACAGAGCAATTAAACTACAGAGAAGACTTGCTGATTCAATTTTTTCTTCAGTTTAGGAGGATTTATACAAACAACAAGGTTTGTGCTTTTCCATAGGAAAAGCACAAAGGTCATGTGAGTTTCCAGAGCTTTCAGAGCTGCAGTTTTGACTAATAATACTGCTCCAAACCTTTAAAACTGTCTGCTTTGCACTTTCTTAACAAGAGGAATCTAACAGCAGACAAACAGAACTTTATATACAAAAAAAGAAATCAGTTTTTTTAAAAGTGAACCACTGTAAACTTTACAGGCACTATCCCCATGCTGTAGCTGTTGGCTCTCTTTAGTCAAATTTATTTATTAAAATAGAATATCCAGCTCTCCTCTGTGCAAAATAAGATTACTTTGACTGTTCGAACTTCTCAAAATTCTCACTTAGGTCTGTCTACACCGGTGCATCTCCATAAGTTGGAATATCAGCAAAAACTTAATTTATTTCAGTGATTCTATTCAAAAACTGAAACTTGTGGATTTGTTGCACATAGCGTGTATTTTAAACACTTATAACTTCATTCTGATGTTTGATGTGCAGCTGAAAGCAATCGATATCTGTTTTTGGGAAGTTAGAATATTACATAAAACCAATAAAGATAACATGTTTACAGGTTACATAATCAAAGAAACCTGTTGACAGTGACAGCCAGCAAAGAAGCTGAGTGCTGTATCCAAGTATATTAGAGGAAAGTTGACTATAAAGAAAAGTCTATATAAGTCCAATGATCAAATTTTTTGAGAAAGCAAGTTTTATTAGTTTAATTTTTTTAGCTGTAGGCTATAATCACCATAAAGTAATGAAAGTCAGTTCTTAAAATGGATCATATTGTGTTCATTGACTCCGAGGTAATTCTTTAAGCAGAGGTTTCTAGCAGAACTTCAGGAGAGGGTCTTTTGTATTCAAATGACCAAGATGAAGGTCAAAAGCAAAGCCCGGTACCAAATCTTTAATTACTGAAATAATCATTTATCCTTGTATTAATATATCAGCTAATTTAACAGACTCTGGTACTGCCCTTTGCAATCAAACTATTCTGAGTTATGGGTTATGAGCTGGTCAAATAGTATCTGAACCTTATGGCCAGATGTAACCAACAATGTTTGTGCATCGAGTTTCATTATGCTCGAAAACCCAAGCCCAAATGTTCTCTATATATATATATATATATATATATATATATATATATATATATATATATATATATATATATATATATGTATGTATTTGTGTGTGTGTGTGTGTGTGTGTGTGTGTGTATTTATATTGTTCATCCAACTATAAATTCGTTGTAAAAATCCAGAATTACAGTAGAAATGAGGAAACCTTTGTCAAACTGTATCATGGCGCCCTCTAGTGGCCAACATGTGATGATTTCACGTTCACTTGGTAAAGAATGGCTAATTTCTTGACATTTCTGAGGACACGCAAAACTATTTTTGTGAAAATCTTCTCAACTAAGCATACCAATTTGGCAATACAAGCAACACAGGGGTCTCGGATTCATAGTAATATATATTTTCAGGACAATTCAAGAAAATACAGTTTTAAAGTCAAGCACTGCAAGGATCGCAAATCAAAGCAAGTTAAAACAGAAAAAGTCTAAAACCCTGGTCTTTTACATAAAACATCTCCATATCTGAAACGTCACAATAAACCACAACCTCAGAAAACAGGTAAGAAAAGTTCAAGTTCACTTTAAAGCATGGAAATTACAATAAATAATTAGAAATACGAAACACAGTGCCATCCAAGATAACATACATGCCTTTGCTGGAAAGCACCACATCCTCTATAATAAATATGACAAAAGTTAAATATTTCTGCTTCACTTCTTTGCTTTTTGAAAGCATTTCATTCTTCTCAGCACTTTAACCTACATTCTTCTGTCTCGAGGTTTTAAAGAAATGTTCAAACACAGTTGCTTATGGACATTGATGATACTTCATACATCTTTAATCTTTTCTGGTCAAAAAGGTGTTTGGTGCAAGCATAATGATTAGAAGACAGGTCTAACACAGTGATTTTTTTTTCTTCTTCAGGAAACCAGTGGATACTTCTAGAATGAGAATAGTCAGTGTTTGTCAGTCATCAAGTGATCAGTTTACATCCTCTGGATCTCGAAAAGGCGCACATCAGTGTCATACCAGATGGGAGGATCTACATTGCTATAATAAAAAAAAGAAATAACTCAAATTAAATGGTGTTTAGTTGACAACGATAACAAATGGCGATAGAAAATTCTTTATACAATCATGAAATCCTTCATCGGCGTGATATAACCAAATCCAAGGAGTACCACGTGGCTCAATTTTTGGTTCCACAAATCCGTATATATACATGCCAACCATTGTGTTATCAAGATACAAGGCAATATATGTCACAGCTATGTGTCTCCTGATGACCCAAAGCTAATCTATATATCTTTAAATTTAATTTACATGTTAAGTCATGGACGGCAGATTTTTTTTTTCAGCTAAGACCTATAGTTTGTGTTTAGTGCAGACCCCCAGAGAGAAAACCTAACAGCGTAACTTCAAACACTGCCAGCATACCCTTCGAACAGAGTCAAAAGCATCTACTTCATAGTCGATTCACAAGGGCCACATCGACCCTTCAAAGTCCAATACAAGGAATAATTGTCAAATAATTGTCAGATAAAATAAATAAAAAAAATTCAAAGCTAATTGGATGCTTTTAAGTAAACATTTTTAATTATTGCCTAGTTATCTCCGTGTTCTTTGTATAATAACCAATTTGAAGTCATGTAATTATCATAACCAAAATATATATATTTTCTATGCACTTTGCGTTTTAGACGTGTCAAATTTAATTCAGAAAATATTTACTCGAAACAGCAAGTTTATTCAGGAAGGCAGTAATTTAGTGAAACAGGTAGAGGTCTCAGCGATCCTTGTATCAAACAAATTATTATGTACGCGTTTTATTGATAAATCATCATTTACAAGTATTTTGCTGGGATTATAAACAAACGTTAGGACACCACAGTTATACAGACATTTGGACGCCACAGTTTGACCATTTCTATCTCACCCCCCTATTCATTTTCTTCAGTTCCTCATCATTTGTAATTGTACAATTTATCTTTGTTTTATCATTTACGGTAATTAGTTTGATCACCTCTTATGTGTTTTGCGGTTGTTCTTCTGTTTTTTAATCTCTGTGAAGAACTTTGTTTTGTACCTATTTGCACAGGTGTCTAAGCAATAAAGTAGATCCCCCATTTTTACAAGAAGAGGTGCAAAATCAAGCCCTAAACTAACCTTTAGTTCCACCCACAGCTTAGAGTTTAGGGAGGGAGGGAGGGAGGATGTCAATTTTCCTTCCTAATTTTTACAAGATAATCAGTTACCCATGCTTATGTGTATTCGAAACATGCTGTGTTTGCTTGACTTACCGCAAGTAAACAACACCCCACATGTAGGTGCGAAACCACATAGCAGTGCCGGCATTGGCCTGATACTTTCTGATGAGGATGGGGTGAGGAACCGGCAACAGGCCCACTAACGTGCCATGCTGAAGAAACTTCAGGATCTCCGATTCATCTGTCAGGCCTCTGGAACGACACATAAAGCACACTTCTGCATTATTCCTGGCCATATTTATCAAGGGGTTCATTTGAAACTTTAACAATTCAGGGAATGGAACAGACTTGTCGATGCAGATCTTCTCCACCTGGGGAACTAGTACTTGTAGAAGACGCATGATAGTCTGCAGGGGCAGTTTGCACTTCCAAGAGAGGATCTGGGACAGTAGAGGAAATATTGAATTGTTGACTCTGTTAAATATCCAAAAATGTATCTACAAATAACGTTTCACAGTTCGCTCACCCATTCTGGTGTGGGAGTCCATAATGAAGTTGAAGAGGCACTTGACAAACGCCTTCTTTCCATTTCTGCTTCAGTGTAGAAAACATCCTGATAATAAAATGAAGAACCAGATTGAAAAATGCGCCGTAACGTTTATGGAAAACACCCGGAGACAATAACAACACACATACTTCATTGTCTCTGCCTGAGTTTGACTCTGTATCGCTGGTCCCAGCGGCTGCACTTTGGTCTGAGCGGACTGTCCGTGGAGAGTCTGACTTTGGGACGGACACCATGGTCCCGTCCTCGGATACCTGTGACTTTTCAGTCAGCTTATCGATGCCTGGAAGAAGTCCGGGACAGGACAACAGTCAACGGGGTGAGAGCGGTGACAGCTCAACGTTAATAAAAAGATTGGCCTCAAAAGTTGGAGAACCAGTTGGACTTGCTTACTGCTGTGGCGCTAGCTACGAAAGTGCTAGCTTTCTCTTCATTATAAACATTAAAGGAGTGTCTTCACAAGTATAGACGGTACTATTATGCCAATGGTTTAATGAGATAAAGACTGTAAAAAGAGTGGATAAATAGCTTATTTTTCAACCTTAATTATTTCATATGCATGGCAGCCATCTTGGAAATTTAAAACAAAGCAGCTTTCAGGAGCTCCAGCGCTCCTAGTATGATATTGTAAAAATTCAAGAGGCTAAAGTTGCATTTCCAAATATCCAAATATTTTATCTAGTTAAAAGTTGTTAAAAATTATCTAATACAACGGATGAGTGAGGCCTCTATTGAGCAGCTGCTATCCTAGCACAGCAGGGAATCTATTTAGCTTTCAAAACAGGAACTTTTTTTTTTTCAATTTCCAAAGAGAGCTGTTATAAAAAGAGGCTCATAAAACATTCAGCTGTTTTAGATGCTAACGGAGTGTCTGTACCCCATAAAACCGTTCTATATTAATTATGTAAAGGTCGGATGAAAAGTACTCAGCTGAAATGAGGGTACCTGGTATAGCTACTAGGCTGGTCTTCAGTGTGCCCGGCTCTGCTGGCACCGCGGGGTGGGAGCCTTCCATGGACACCGTCTCCTGGGAGCTTGTGCGCGAAATCACGTCCGGGGACTTTTTCTTCCTCTGCAGAGCCTTTTGGATACTAGCGGGGTCAGAGGGCAGGTTGGCCAGCTGGTGGAACACGTTGCGCTTGCGGATGATGGCATAGACAAGATTGCAGTTTCCTGGAAGTGAGATAAAAAAATTAAAATTAAAAAAAAAAAAGTTAGAAAAATAAACATGCAGAATTAAAAAAACAATTGGACATCACATTGCAACAGATGCTGCTTACCATCAAACTGGTACTGGATAATATTGTTGAAAGCCTCGAGAAGGAAGAAGACAAGGTGATGGTTCTGGGCAGCAGAGAACAGGAACCAGCTGGTGGAGAAGGCCTCCAGCAGGTGGAGCAGTTTGTTGGCAGCTACCATGGACAAGCTCTTTAGATAGGGGGAAACTGCAACACGGAGAATAAGAAGAAAATGTTATTTTGTTCAGTTATATGCGAGATATCCTTCATGACATGTGGCATTAAACATTTAAATGTTAAGGGATTTTAGAGAATTTTAAAACGAGGTCGATGGCAATTCACCGTTTACTATAATGGTAAGCAGGCAGTCAAAAAGGGGTTGGAGGCGCTGGTGTCCTGCAGTAATGATCTTGTGAAAAACCTAGAAAACAAACAGAGAAATAGCAGCGAGGCTTCACGTCACCCCAATGATGAATAATTACCATGAAGTATTTGGTCTCACCACTATGAGCAGGTCTGCGTGCGTCCCCGTGAATACCGGGATGTCCATCGGGACGTGGAGAGAATACGGCTTATTCAAGCGCACGCCAAAGTTCCTCTCTCCGCTCAGCAGGAGCAAAATAAACACGCCGATGTGCATGAGTCCGACGCGAGCTGCAAGCAAAGCACATCACATTGTGTGGCCGGTAAAATTGGCTGATAGAGCTTCCCGTTCCGTGACTTCGCAAAAATATTCAGATGCCTTAGACGTTCTCATATTTGTTTACGTTTCTTGATCATAATGCAGTCCGTCACAAGCAGCGAGGGTTCCACCCCTTCACGGTTTAAGGGTTGGATAGAAAGAAGCTTTTAGTCAAAGACTAATCAGCATAAACACCACATAAAACCCTTTCAGGCATCAGATCTGTTAACTGCTCCCACTGCTGCCCACCCACATTAAACTGTTTCATTCCATCATGCAGCACATTTACCTTTGGTTAAGATTGCCAGTTCAACTGGTGCAGTAAATACTGCTTTTGTACAGAAATTTCTAGAGAACCATAGATGGAAAAATAAAGTACAAATGTACTTTACTTTCGCACCTCACTTTTAATACCATTTTTGCAAGTTTGATTTAAATATAATAATTTCCCCCTGGTATCAATGAGGTTTTCTGGATATTTTTTTCTAGTGATAGAGCAACATCCAGTACTGTATAATTGGGGAGTGGAAGGAAATAAGTCATGGTTTCAAGCATTTAAATAAAAATCTGTGACATGCATTTGTATTCAGCTCACTTGAGCAAACACTGTGTAGAACTAGTCATTTTCCTAAATTTCTCGTTTCGAATTGTATCTGCACAAAGACTTGAACGTAAACATGTATTGATCTAAACCAGAGGTCATCAACTACATTTGTCTGAGGGCCAGAATTTTTTACAGCAGTTATGGCATATTTAGATCAATGTAAATTTTTTTCAATATAGGCTATTGCATTTTGGATGTAGGCCAAAAAGTTAAATTTTTGTCTGCCCTGATCAGAAAATGCATGCACACATGTTTTCTGGGCCCCCTAGATGGTTTCAACACCTACTGGTCTTCTTACAATAAAGTTGTTGTTTTTTTTTCTGCCCAATCTTCAATAAAATCCTGACTTGTTTTAAATGCACAACAAATAGTCGTCTTGTCCACAGATTCCCTCACCCGAGCTGTGTGTATTTGTAGCTCCTCTAAAGTGATTGGAAGCTTTTCTGATTAGTGCTCACCTTGCTGGGCCTTGCTTTTTGTGGACAGCCATGTCTCGGCCCCGTGTCCTTTCCATTTTCAGATTATGGATTGAAAAGAGCTCCATGAGAGTTTAAAGCTTGGTAAATTATTTTACAACCAAACCCTGCCTTAAACTTCTTCACATCTTTATTCCTAACCTGTCTACACGACCAACGGATAAGTTTGTTCACTGATTTTCCCTTCTTAGGATCTGGGGCTTCTAGTGGCCTTAGGTTGCACAGTATCATATTTGGGAGGTTTCAAGGACTCACACTGATCAGCCCTGGCATCATTCAGGTAATAGAGTATGGGAACAAGAACATCCAGCACGTCACTGCTCTTCAGGACAAAAAACAAGAACTTCTGTCGGAGGGAAGCATAAAACAAAACTGTGTTACTTAATGAAAGCGCAAACTCCTCTGATGCCTCAGTTTGTTTTAGGATTCTTCGACCTTATTGAAGTCGCAGAGTTTCCAGAAAAGCACCAGCAGCTCTTGGTGGAACTGGATCTTCTTGGTGGAATGGGGCAGGTACGTCTGAGTCAGAGGATTGGTCAGCAGACGAGCGAGGCCCTTCAGCACGAAGTCAAAGTCCTACAAATGGAGACGCATCAAGACAACTTTAAATAACAGAAGGAATGTGACCCAACATTTGGACTATTTTCTTTTTAAAAAAAGACTAGTAAACATACCTCTTCCCTGTGAATTCTTGACAAGTAATTGACAAAGAGATTCTCTGGGCCAGCGTTCTGCATACAGATCAAGAGTTGTTTTTGTCTTTTTTTTTTCTTCAGATAATGATGTAAAAAGCAACACTGTCAACAGGTTGACTGTCTCTGTCGTTCTCTAGTCGTACCTCTAACTCCTCGATGCTGGATGAAGAAGCAGCGGGTCGGGGAACCCCTCCATCGTGCTCCAACGTCACGATGAGGATCTGTACAGCCTGCTCCACCAGCTGCTCCCGGTAGTCCGCGAACAGCAGGTGGTTGTAGGGGATACCGTAGCCCACCGGATCGTAAGCACAGACCACATTAAGCAGAGATGTGAACAAAGGCAGAGCATGTCTGTGGGGGGGAAAAACATTGAAGAGACTGTTAGAGAATCACCCAAAAAACTTTATCTCAGTAAACATTTACCTGCGTGTTAGTACAAGTAGTCTGAAGTAAACATAAAAAGCTTCACTTTGAACCTGATTCAAATCTCAGCACAAAAAAAGGAGCACACCTCCATTAAAAACACAGAAATTTAGATTTTCAGCTGAAGAACGCGAGACTCTACCCAAGAGCTACAAACTGGAAGTGTTTGCAGGCTGAATGTTTTCTGTTACGAAGAGCATTCAGTTTGGTCTTTGAATCTGCAAAGACACGTCAAATCATCTGAGTTGATATTGCTTATAGAACTGAATCTTATTCATTCTCCTGCTGCAGGAAACAATAGCTTTTTACTCAAGTTTAGCAAAATTTCTATATTTCTTTTTATCTGCAAGACAGAGTAAAGAAGCAGAATTAACTAGTTTTCTGTTATTGGTTATGGATAATCAGGAATTGGCAGAGTTTCGTCAACAATAACAAAGCAGAGATTGCCCACACACACAATTTAGTCCAGAAATCTACCCGTCATGTAATTTTTGTCAAGTCCATCAAATATTATTTTCCTGTCATGCTTACTCTGTGTCTTAATCATACCCATAATACCAGAAATATGGCAATTTTATTTTCACAGGCTTTTCTTTTGAGCTACACATTGCAGATAACTCACTGCTACCTTCAGCCTGTTCAATGAAAACATTTTACACATTAGACTCAAACAGTTGCAAAGCAATTAAAAAATGTTTTTATATGTTTTTGAAGGAAACTTACTGGCTGTATCTGTGATCAAGGTCATTTGAAACCTTTTGGTATAAAAGAGGCAATATAGACCAGGATTCCAATAAGTTACAATATTGATAAAATATTTTAGACATTTTAGAAATGTAATTAAAAATTGTAACTGTAATAAATAAATTTGCTACACACAGATAGTTATAGTTCAAAAGTTGCTTCTGTTAACTTTAATGATTATGGCTAACAACTAATGAAAACCCAATATTATTTTTTTCAAAAGTTTTAAAATTATATACACATTGTGGCCTACAAAATCATAAGAAAGATTGCCGATTTAACAGTTGTCCTGATGACAATCGTTGACACCGTTCGTAAGCAGGGTAAACCCCAAAAGGTCCTTTCTAAAGAAGCTGCCTTATATTATATCTGAAGATATAAAGGGAAAGTTGAGAGGAAGGAAAAAATTGGGGACTGAATAAACCTGAAAACTCTCATCTGTTCATCAGAATAAATTATTTCAAATAATTAACAATAGAAAAGTGTTTCTAGAATTTTAACAAATAAAAGTTATTTCCATGCCGTTCTGGGCAGAAAAGAAGCACACACAGCGACCTCAAACTGAAATGCGGAAACAATGAACTGAACAACGGTTAAAGCAAATGGAAACAACTCTGCCTCACAACCTTAGTGCATCCTTTAGATTTAATGGTACAGAATTGCTAGAAAGAAGCAACGTGAAAGCTTCAAGAGCTTAAAATAGGCACATTAGATACTTGCCACTGGCGCCCCTCTTCTGTTTGGCTCTCCAGAAATTGGCAGATCAAAAAGAAACATAGCCAGTCCCTTACAGGCATTTTTATTGACTTTATTTAACATTTAAACATTTAGAGAAACTAAATTTGGGTTTTCATCAGCTGTATGTCACAAATACTTAAATTAGAAGTCAACACTTGAAATATATCATTGACCATATTGATGTAGATTTATCATGAGTTTCTCCTTTTGAATAAAAATAAATGAATTCAATTCAATTAAATTTTAGTTATGTAGTGCCAATTCAAGACACGTGTCATCTCTACAAAGTCAAATTCAATCAAACCAAACAGACAGATTGATCAAAAAGTCATAGATGACATTTTCATTTAAAATGATCAAATTATATGCAGCCATGTTTATTCTGACTGTGGGACGACCATATAAGGACCTGTTACCTGTTCTCCGTGGAGCAGAAGAACGTGACCCATGGGTTGAGGACGCTGTTGTCAGGTGAAGGAGGGAGGTACATGGCCTCTGAGAAGCATGTTAGTAACAATCTCAGCAGCTCTGCCCTGAAGGGAAAAAAAAAAGGATTATGTGACAGAAAGGGCGGGAAAAAAAATCCCTTTTTGTGGTTTAGATGAGGTCAGCTGCAAACTGACCTGTTGAGGTCGTGGATGTAGTTTAGAGGGGGGGACTGTGCAAATCCCACCCCAGCCTCCCAGATGTACTCACAGCTGTCTAAAGACTGCATGTTCTCCACTGAGTCCTTCAAAAGGTCACAATAAACAATTTCGACTTCATTTATTTAATTTAACCAATTCTATACACTTTAAACAGTGCCTAAATGAATAAAATGGCCACTTTTTTAACACTACTGACATTAAAAGGTGCCTGCCAGGAGACAAACGTAGTTCACCCTAAGGAAGAAATATAATGTGTTTTTCTTTATTGAAAAGGAAAAGCCTCACAAGATTATTGTTCCATAATTCAGTTTAGAGTCAAAAGTTGGAAAATAAAAAAGGAACACTTTAAATTTAGGGTTGCTTCTTTGCTAGACATTCTTTACATTCTGAAAGAGGAAAGTTTACTTCTTTCTGGTTTGACCAACGGAGCATTGCGCGTCACTAACTCTGCATTCAGCAAAACTAGAGTGACAGGTTAGTGAGGCAACTTCCGATCAGGAAGAAGGAAACAGTGCTGAGAAAAAAGGTTTGACCTTTCAATCGTGAAACTAAAAAAAAAGTGAGACTGGGATGAGCGAGAAACTATTCCAGACAACCGTCTCAACCACAGTTAATTTTAGTGCTGGGAAGACGACAGCTGAATGATGTGTTAAATTAGGTTGCACAGCGTTGGTACTCACTGGGCCTCTTCTGTGACTGTGCACTGTGAAGTCAGGGCAGAAGAGCAGGTCAGCGATCGCCAGGAGCAGCGACTCGGCCAGAGGTCGGGCTCCATCATCGTCATCCAGCTCATCTGTCTAAAAAAATATATATAAAAAATTTGTCTCAAAAAGCTTTATCTACATGTCAACATTCTCTTCTATTCATCAAAATGATGTATTTGCTATAGTCAAAAACAGACATAAGGTCCTATAACTTTGATGCCTTATTACTGTACTTTTCTGTACAGAGGAGACAAAAATGTGGAAACAATAAACTGAAGGTTAACATGAAGGAAAAAGGTCTGAAATACCACCATGCATACTTTAAATGTACAGAATTGTACAAAATCATTGGAAAGAAGCAGCTGTCGAGGCTTCAAGGTCTTAAAAAGAGTGCATCAGGCACTTTCCATGACATTTGCAGACCATGACCAAAAAGGAGATACAAAAAGACCACCATGGCGCCATTCCGAAGGTGCACTGGTATCTTTCCTGGGTGAATGGATCACACCTGGACAGCACTAAGTACAAGTGTGAAATGCACTCTGAACTGTCTAAGAGTGGTCTCACCTCAGGAGGGGTTCTGGGACAGAACCAAACCGAAGGACAACCCTCTGACCTGACAGGAATCCCTGCAAGCAGCAGAGTTACTGCCTGAACGTCTCTCTGTCTAAATCAACTTATATTTGGAACATTTATCATATCCAGGTTTGGTGGCATTATTTCCTTTCTTCATACAGTGCTGAAAACAAAACAAATTTCCTTGTAGGTTGTACTGATCATTGGATTACCTGGATGTTTTACTATTACGTGAGTTTTCTCTGAAGTGTGATCTGCTAAAGAACTTCTATGGAGCCACCATATAGAGTGTGTTAAGTATCAGCATAACTGTACGGTATGGGAACTGCACAGTCCAGAAAGAGAAAGGACTTAGCACGGGTGGTGAGAACAGCGCAGGGGATTGTGGCATATCGTCTGCAAGATCTAGACTCAATTTATGCAGAACAAGTCCAAGGAAGGGCCAGACGCTTCTCCACTGAGCCCACCCACCCAGGCAATGCGCTGTTTGCCCCTCTCCCATCACGCTTCAGAAGCCTCAAATCCAAAACAAATAAACTTAGAAACAGCTTCTTCCTAAGAGCTGTGAGGGCAATCGCCCCCTGATGGGAGACTGCAGTCCAACACTTTAAAATCACCTCCACAGTTACTAGCCCGTCATACGTTACAATTACCTTAATGTTACTGCCGACTTGCACACTATCATCTCAGAATATCTAAATGCACATTGCTGTAAACAAATCATCATTGTTCAATAAGCACCTTACTACTTCATTATCTGTTATCTGTGACTCTCCTGAACGCTAAAACAAACACACAAAAAAAACACTGTAACCCTTGTTCATTGCCTGTTTGTTTGTCAGTTTTTGCCTTTATTATGTGTAATGTGAACCAAAGTGGCCAAAGAGAAATTTTGCTACGGTGACAAATAAAATATTCTGATTCTCTCTTTTGACTGAAACAAATACATCCATCAAAAATGGCAAATGATCACACTCAGAGGTAAAAATGGCAACAGTCAGAAAATAAATGACCAAGGCACGCATAGAATAGAGACTGATCGACGCATCACAAAGAAAAATAGATTGAGAGTGGGGACAAAAAAGATGTTTCAGACAAAATGTTAAATTGTAATAAGATGGCAACCATAAAAAGACTCACAAGGAGCACAAAGACATTAGATTTGACGAAGAGATGCGAGTAACAACAATGACAAAGAGATGCAAAATGTTGCCTCAGGAGGTGAAGAAGAAAACAGCCTTAAGTCCATTTACCCATTCACAAATTAATATTCCTTCATTTTACTCCATGTCTCCATTTCATCACTCCCCACCTCCATTTTGTACTCATAAACAAACCTAAACTATTGCACATCAGTTTGCTTTTCTCTGTATTTAAGCATTACCACGGAGAAAGCCTTACAAATGCTCAAATCTAACATACAACTTAATTTCTCTGGATTTAATTTTAAGAAAAGCTTGAAATTTAACCGCATATCCATTCATGTTGGTTCTAATCCTAGTTTGGGGCAGCTGAGCCTCAAGAAATGTCCCACACTATCACTACTGATTAAAGTCAAATACCGTTAGGCATCCTTCTGCTGCAGATATTTACTGGAACCACATAAATACATTTTCTTAGAACAGATTGTTGGTAGATTATTTAAAAAAAAAGACTAACCACATGGGATCTACCAATAATGACCTCAATAGATGGGAAACGTTATCGAGACTATTCTTGTATTGATCTATTGATTCAAACATTGTTTTCACTCCATGCCCCGTCGCCACTCACCCCAGCGTGTCCAGCACCAGGCACCGTTGACCAGAAGAACCCTCTCCAGTCTTGGTCCTCGAAGATGTAGGGTAGGATGCGGGTGAGGATGTGAGTGCAGTTCAGGACCACCTGCTTCTCCCTCTCAGTGGGGCAGCCAGACTCTGCTCCCTGCACTAGTTTTTCCACCGCCTGGAAGCACGTAAGAAATTAAACAGATTTAATGCCTTGTTTTTTCTTGTAGTGTCACCGTTGCTTGACATGCATTTTGGAATTTAAATTTGTAAAGTATGCTGCAAACCTAGAACATGTTGTCTATATATTTAATGTTGTTGTTGCTTTTTTGTTTTTTTGTTGTTGTATTTTTTATTTTATTTTTTTTTTTGCAAACCGTCACTGAATAATCAGCACTTCAACAACAGCATCCATGAGCCTTTGTCTAAAACTGATAACAAACCCTGGCAACAAGCTTTGCTTCGAGGGCTCTTGTCTGCCTGCTTTTTATTTAATTATGCTGCGTGCCTGCGTGCGTCTGTTTTGTTTTAGATAGGCAGCTTCAAACGGAAGCTGGGAATAAGAGAGACAGGAAGCAGAGAAAAAGGAAAGGGAGTTGACTCATTATTCCCACATCTGAGGAGCTCCCAAAACAAAACAAAAATCCGTCATCATTTCATATATATATATATATATATATATATATATATATATATATATATATATATATATATATATATATATATATATATATATATATATTTAAAAGCAGTTATGTAAGGTGTTTCAGAGTGTACCTTATAGCAGAGAGTTGCCAGGTTTGACGGGGACTCCTCTCGGACAGCTCTTATCTCTGCAGCTGGCACCAGAGCAAAAACATCCTGGACTGTGATGGTGGTGTCTGCCCAGAACTGGTCCCAGAACACATCCTCTGTGGCTTCCACCGGCTGAGGAAAACACGGATACATTCATTCCACAGATTTTAAACATAAAAGTCAAATATAATGTCCACCCCTCTTTTTATTTGGCTGGAACGCATACTTCTTTTGTCTTATGGTACACACATATCCATTACCTTAATGACAATGTAAACACTGGTTGTTCTAGCAACAGTGGATGCTTTATCCTGCGCACCACCCTCAGCGTCCACCTGCCGCATCTGCAAACGCGTTTATCCCCGGAATGACGTCATCAGCTATGATTTATTTTCTTTTCTTTTTTTTTTTGCTGAACGCCGCTGGTTATTACCGTCAAACACAGAAAATATAGGCTTATGCCAGGATACACGGTTATAGTCAGTTGTCTCCCAATTCAATTGATGGCATGTGGCTATACCACACTTTGTTGACATATCTGTACAATTATGAAAATCGGCACTCTGCAAAATAAAAGGCTGTGTTTAGAAACGTCTGTATGCAGACGGAGGTTCTAATTTGGTTTTGCTGCTATTTCGGAGCTGCTCATGTCCGTGATGCTCCTCGGTGCGCTCTAGACGCTGATGGCAATGATTTGTTCCGACCACTGACGCTCATATCTACCTGCGTTTTGGTCGTGAGCTGGATCACCGCTTTCCTGAAATTGAGCTTTGAATCGCTGCTGCCCATTGCGGTCGATTCCCTTCAGACACGCAATCTGCTGCCGCTGAGAATCCCTGTTAATCTCACCTCCGTCCTACGCTTGAGTCATTGGCGGAGGCGTGTTTTTTTTTTTTTTTTTTTTCGTCTGTATGGAACGCCCGAAGTGCCGGAAATAAGTTAACATATAAAATGATTGCCATACATGCTATGAGTAGAATCAAACTTGAAATAATACATTTACATTGTTCTTGATTAGTTCTTAATTAGTTTAATTTGTCAATAGTTATATAATATTTCAAATAACAAAAGTAGTGATTAATAAAATATCACACGTAAATATGGAAGTGATTTCCACATTGTCATAATAATTGCACAGTTCCTTTGTTGTAGTGGGTCACTTCATCCACCACTGCAGTTCATCAAAAAGACCATGACGTTTGATTAGTTAATCAGCACGCCAAAAAATATGCTTCATATTGATAATAATAATAATAATAATAATAATAATAATAATAATAATAATAATAATAATAATAATAATAATAATAATAATAATACATCAAACTTATATAGTGCTTTTTTTGGACACTCAAAGATGCTTTACAAAACATTTATTTTTTTTTAAACGACTATGGAAAAGCAAGTTTAATGAGTGGGGTTTGAGATGCGATTTAAAGTTCTGTAATTAGTCTGAGTTCCTGATGGTTTGGGGCATAGATTAGAAGCATTGTTAGTCCTGCACCTGTGGCCCGTTCTTCGTACGTTGCTTAAAACATCCGAGATCAAATGACACATCCAAGATGATTTCATCCGGCTAATCATGATCCGGCTAATTGGGTTCTCCGAACACACCTGTTGTTTATGATTAGTATGGCTGGATTGAGTTATATGAGATAACTGCGCGTTCATGCGGTGCTTTAAAAGGGGAAATGTGTCGATTGTAGAAACAATGATCTGCAACGCTGCTATTTGCTGTTCAGTATGGCCAAAGAACACCCACAGTTTTTCTCACAAGCAGAACACGAGCTTTTAATGGAAGGTTATGCCGAATTTGAGTCATTCACAAGTACAAGTGAAAAAACAGAGGATATTCTACAAAATGGTAGCCTTTAATTATTATACTTTATTTTAAAAAGGCACTTCTTGTCAAGAGATCCAAATGTCGGTGTCATTCCTTAGACACTGGAAGTAAAGGACACGTGCAAACTGGGAATTTTAACAGAAACATTCTTTATCTATAAAGAATGAAATTCTTCCTTTCCCAAGTCATCCACAGTTTACATGGTAAAACTGTATTGCTCCGTGTCTAGATAACCCATCCATCGTTTTTTCTGATACAACATACGGCTCGACAGGAAGCAAGCCTTTCAAAGTAAAACTAAACTTCACAATAAAATGGCCTGAACAAATCTTCTTACTGAATATTATAAAACTAAAAAGCAAACCATCATACAAATAACTTAACTTCTATTTATGGCTCTAACACCACTTTTTCCTCTTTAAAAGCCACTGTTAAATGATGTGTTTGTCTGTTTATAACAGCCACCAAGAAAAATCTCTCTACAATCACACTGTCGCGCTGCGCTAAAGGATCCTGTCTATTGCGCAATACGGGATTAATTCGAAAAACTCTGCAAATTATTCTTGCACCTTCCGCAAAACAGGTTGCAGTCGTAAAAATGGACATGGCTACGGCAGACTTCCCTATCTCCTCCGCTTATACAGCTGCGATCTAATCCTGTTTACATGAAATAAGCCTGCTCGATAGCAGGCTTTAGCTGGCGCACATGTTGCTATGACAGCAAGTCCAAGATTAGTTTCGAAGAACCGAACGATCCAAGATCATGCCAAATCGTCAACGATCAAATCCAGCTAACTGAGTTAGCGACATAAGAAGAACGGGCCCCTTGGACTTTGATCCTGGTCATAAAAAACACATGTCTTCCCGCCCATAACCATCACATGGGTTAAAAAAGGTTAAAGGTACATGTTATTTAAGATTTTTAATTTATATGTCAGTAACTCACTCTGGTTGCATACAAGGTTTCTATGAAATATTACCACGTCCTGCTGGTGTATTGGTTGTTATTTTGGTCTTTTATGCTTTGTTTTTGCTCAATTTGTTCGTACATAAAGCCCTTTGTGTATATTCATAATAACAACAGAAGTACGCACTGTGCCTGTGCAGCCGGGTCTAAACAAGGAAGCAACTAATGGCTATTAAGATGTGCTCACCTTAATACAAATCGCTCCACATTGTAGCCTCTTTTGCTTCATTATCACCGCCATTTCCACAGCAGGCACAAGACAGAAATACAGTAGTACAATGGCGCCATCTAGTGACGATTTTACTTAACTGCCACTCCAGCCTTCTTACTCACATTTCTCCAGGCTTGGTTCTTTCTGGAATTGTCTCGGTAGTAATAGTTGGTTAAGTTATACAACTCAGGCCGACTGAGCTTGTCTTCCATGCTGAATAAAAACTGCTTCGTCTCAGCTGTAATCCTTCACCCAGCTATGACTTGCAGAGTTGATTGACGTGAGTAAATGTCATTATTGACACTGTCATAATAATGATAGCAATGCTCTGCTTAGCCTGTACAGTCTTAAGTACAAACAATATTATAGATAAA
Source organism: Fundulus heteroclitus (assembly GCF_011125445.2). NCBI lineage: Eukaryota > Metazoa > Chordata > Actinopteri > Cyprinodontiformes > Fundulidae > Fundulus > Fundulus heteroclitus. The sequence goes on from NC_046376.1 coordinate 18,257,943, forward strand.
TTGATAGATTGGTTCTTACCTTGACGCTATGTCCCTGCTTCCATATATGAACAGGAATTTTCCTTCTCCTTGTTGTTCTGATATGAGGCTGTATAGATTTATTTGATTAATAATGGTTGGTCTTCAATCCCGCTGAGCCACCGCTTTACCATGAGGCATTGCAGAGGGGTCGGGCTCCGTCCGGCATCATTTACCAGTCATTTTGTAGTCAGGCATTTCTGATAGTTTTGCTGTACTCACTGTGGTGCCACGTCTGTTTATATCTACTCATCGTGCCCGTTGAGGGGGTTATTTAGGCTCAAAAGGACTATCAAAACACTATCAGAATGGACTCCTTGTCATGATCAAACGGTTTTTGGCCTTTTTATAAGCATATGATGTGCCTATGTACCTTGGAATAATTAGATGTGCTCTTTGTAAATTGAAGGGATATTAAATTGATTATTTAATTTATAACTTATTAGGTTAATTCATCTTACTTAATTTATGAGATATAGGTAATACTTTTGATGATTTATTTGTAAATTTGTAAATTAATTGTTTGATTGTGAAGTAATATTGCAAATAAATAGATAAATAATAATTCTAGCAAAAACTAGGAAGAAAACCAGACAGTAAAAGCACCATGATCAAAGGATGTTTTGTGCTCTTTTTTGGATCCTACAGTTTTGGCTCATCATATTAATGAGAGCTGTTCAAATGAGCCAACTGTTAAAGAAATAGAAAACAAGAGAAAGCTACCCTAATATCCTGTTATTTATGTAGAAATAAGCATATCATTAAAACATCAAAATAAACTAACCAGCTCTCACACGGGGATCCGGCTCTTCTCGTTCATGCAAACGAGTTGACAGACCGAACATGCTCGGACACGGACGTCACACAGGCGAGTCTTTGCGCAGCCGCAGTGAGTTGTAAACACAGCAGTTGCGGTTGTACGCCTGAGAGCTAGTCTGAGCTAAAGTCCAGGGCAGTCTTTCGCCTCGGATCGTTTATCGACATTTTGATTTAAGTTGGCAGGACCCTGGGGGAATTCGGCATTATATAATGCTGTCATGAAACGTCATGAGAAGATTCCTGATATAGAAAAATACGTTAGCTCGCTATGACGTTAGCGTTAGCTCGTAACCAATGACAAAGCGCCTGCGAGGAATTGTTAACCAGCTAGCAAAAAACGTCTTGTTGTGTTGTTGCCATTTAACGTCGCTTGTAGTTGCCCGCATTGCTTAAAGTAGTAGTTTATTAACGTGGCAGCGTTGCCAACATGGGCTACAGTATAGCCCCGTTTATTCAGCGCAATTAATTAGTTAGTTGGGAAAGTTAGCTTAAGCAAAGCAATAGGCCATCAACAGACATCTTGGGACGATAAAGAAAAAGCCGAACAATTCTTTCGGGTCTGAACAACGACAGAAGCTCCTCCGGGTGGGGAAAAAAAAGTGTTATCATATGTTGACTGAAAACAGGTGAGTTAATCCTGCTGCTCGGCTTTTTAATAATTATGTAAGGGGTTTGAAACATTGTTCGCTGATCCATCACACCTCGCAGTAGCCATTTTAAAATCGTAGATTATGCTAAAAAAAAAAAAAAGAGTAGCGGTTGTCTATGCGCTGGGTGTGCCTATCATAACGGTGTTGGTTTGACGATAATCCGGTTAATATGTAATGTTCTGGTAGAGTTACTGCTTTGGACCACTAACATTAACTTGCCTAAATACATCTGCAACAGCCCGATCCATGTCTCTTTGCCGCAGTGTTTAAACATTCTACTCGTTTTTAAAATGACATTTTTTTTTTAGAAACAGCTATTGTGTTTCGCTAACACCGATCTTTTTTTCTTTTTAGTCGTTTTATGTTACAATTCCCAGTGGGTTTCGCGTAAAGGAGCGACGCAGAGTGGAGTATAATGGTGTGGCGTAACCGAATGTATCCCTGTTTTTTCTTTTTTTTCTTTTTTCAGAAGATGGTTTTACTTATGTAAATGTGAAGTGGGGTGGGTTTGTATTAACCTCACACTCCAGAGCAAATGCGTGTTTTAGGCAACCACAGCTGGAGGTCTTTTGTAGTAGGTTGTTGTTTTTGCACATGTATAGATTGTAATTTCCACCTTTTTTCTTTGGAAAACATCTCCAGCTTTTTCAGACTGGAAGGACGGCGTCTGCCAACGTCCCTCCACAGATGCTCAGTTGACCTTATCTCAGAACCTGAGTATCATTTTAACATAAGCCATTCTAAAACAGGTTTGGCTGCGTTTTAATTCCCCTAGAAGTACTGGCCATCTGTATGGATCATTTTCTTTGACCTTTTGAAGCCGGTCGGCCTTTTTGTCTTTGTTTCCCGTTGAAAATGTGACTTTTAAGCCCACTTCTCCCATCCAAATTTAGCCTAAAACAAAGGTTCGCCTGCAAGGGCCTTCTTGGCTTCATCCATTTTCAGCTGTGACCAGCTCCTCTGTGCCTGATGAAGAACTGTGTCCCCCCCCCCCCCCACAACATGATGCGGCCGCCACCGTGTTTCACCATCGGTTTCCACCTGCTGTGATGTTTGGGATCTCGGCCAAACAGTTAGGCGGTGTTTTCTCGCATGACCCGAGCAGCACCCTCGTCATCTTTCCCCTCCATGGCTTGTTGCAAATGACACTTCTTACAGCTTCCTTTCAGCAGTGACTTTGGTTCTTTTTACTCTTTATATTTAAAAAACAAAACAAAAACGATACCTGTTGAGTGCATGACTAGTAATTGTCCTGTCGACGAACGCCACATGAGCGTTGGAGTTCTGCAGCTCCTTCCGAGTGACGTAGATGTCGACATCTTTGTTCTGGTCAGGTGACTTCCAAAGGTTGTCGCTTGCTCTGGGTTATGTTTAGGGGAGTGTTGTTTTTATTTGTAGACCATTTTTGAAAGCCACGCGGCGATTTTCTTCCACGTTACAGCCGCACGCTACCTGGTGTCGGACCGTCGTGTAAAATCTGCAAAAAAATAAATAAAATAATGTACATTGAAATGTGGGACCGTAGCGAAATGCACCGTTGAATCACTGCGGAGAAAAGCCCGTTGCTATGCCTTTACCCCGATTTTTCAGGGATCTTGCTTGTGTTTCTGCTTTCCTGACGCAGGAAACGACAGCACAGCGGTGGTGATGAGGAGAGTAGCCACCTGGTGCCTCAAGCCAAAAGGCAGAGCAGGGCTCATCCTCTCTCCCCTGAGCCAGGTCGAGATGCTTGGGACTCGGAGGTACTCTTTCGTTATGACTCTCTTTCCAAAAGCATATGAAGCCTTTTGTGGTTTCTCCTTTCGGGGGAGCTTCCAGTTTAACTGTAAAAGGTGTCAACTAGAGGCATTTTTTTTTTTATCCAACAGACATCCAACAGCGAGAGCAGCAGCAACATCAGCAGTCCTGAACATGCAGCCGGGAGTCGGTGCGCTCTGGGCCCCTGCAGTCCCTTCAGCTCAGGCCTCTCGTCAGAGCTGGGCTGCCCAGCGAATCAGCTGTCGTACCTGCAGATCAACCGCATCCTCAGGGAGGCCCACTTCTATAGCCTGCAAAGCCGAGGTCAGCTCAGAGACCCAAGATGAGATGACGCTCTCCTCTGAGACGCCAAAGGACTGAAAGTGTGTCGCGGCATCGTTTGCCGATGGTTTCTTTCAGCTCTTCCTCCCCTCTCTTCAGTCATTGCAACATATCACAGCTCCGCGCATCCGTGTGTGGAGGGCAGTATCTAGGAGCAGTTCATCTATCACATAAATCACAGTGATTTTTATTTTGTGTTTTTTTTTTTTTCAGGCGAGCAATAACAACTTTGATTCCTGTGATGTACTCGAAACATTCTATAATCCACTTATTTTCTGACCAATCAGGTTTACCAACTGCTCTGAGAGCCTTACTGTGTACACGACTGATTGTGGGTTCGTGTGTGTCCTCATTAAATTGTACATGGAAACAGTAGAGATGCTGAAGTGGTACCAAACGTGAGTTTTGGCCCAGTCGGTGTGAAGTGTTTAGTCTTACAGTAGAGTACTTGCAGAATCTGTCGAGTGTGAGTACATGGACCAGTCTCAGGGAGGATATGTCTTAGACTGCTCTCTTGCTTTCATTTGGGGGGGGGGGGGGGGGGGGGTTATTTGGGTAAGACTATTTCAATGTTATCTTCTAGAATTCAATTTAGTGAAGTCAGACCTAGAACTTAGGGTTACTACAGCACTCCAAAATGCTTGGAGATCTACTCGGATCATATTTTAGACTAACCCTGTGTGGGTTTAAAGTTTTCTCACCCACTATGTAGTTTGTGAACAGACTTGAAGATTAGATGACGTTATTTTCTTTCAGCCTTCATCGTCCCCTGGGTTCATTCATTTATTTGATTTTGCTTTCTCCTGATCTGAACAAGACTTAGTCTGATAGGCTGGTTGTAAGAATCGCTTTACTGCCTTATAATAGCTACATTTTCTGATCACAGACATAAACTTTCTTTCAAAAATATTCATACCTGTTGGAACTTCTTTGACATTTTGTCACATCACAGCCACACATTTCTGTGCTTTTTTTATGTATGTATATATATATATATATATATATATATATATATATATATATATATATATATATATATATATATATATATATATATATATAATTAGTAATAGAACAACAAAAAGTACTCCATGAGTGTAATGATGAAAAATCACATAATTTAATTTATTTTGCAAACAAGAAATCTGCAAAGTGTGCTGTGCTTTAAGGATGGGTGATATGGACTTAAACTTTTAGCACAACATTTTCTGAAATTTATGATGACGATAAAAAAAAAAAACATAAGGTTTCATCACATTCTTTTTTTCCTGTAGATATGTCCCAGTATATACTGATCTAAAATGACTCTATTATTTAAAAAAAAAAAAAAAGGCAACTTTACACTGGTTCAATTAAGTAGTACTAAACAACACAAATGAATTGCATTCAGCTACATATTTCAAATATATAGACTTTTCTTTGTGTTATTCTCTTCGAACCAGCGGTGGAGCAAATAGTTCATAAAGGTAACAATCAATGGTCCTTCTGGAGGCCCATGGAAGCTCCTCCAGAGTAATAGACCATCTGGCTGCTTCTCTGAGTGATGCTGTTCTTTTCCAACCCGTCGGTCTGGGTGGAAAACAATGCGTTTTTTGGTGTCTCTCCATTTAGTGGCAGGCGATTAAAAATAACAATTCATTGCTAGTTGAGATAATTTTAAATAATTTTTAAATGTTTTTTTTTATTCATTAGTTATAGTATTTACGTTTATTGTTGCTGTGTTTCTCGGCCGTCATGATGCTGTTTGCTCACGAGTGTTTAAGACTTCTGACACCTTCTCAGAACAGCTGGATTTATACCAAAATCCCATTTTTTTGTTTGTTTAAAAAGAAGAAAATCCCGTCTTTCCCATCCACTTCATAAATATGCACTAATTTGTGTAGGTTTAAAAGTTTAAGGGTATGAATACTTTTGCAAAGCACCATAGACACACTGCAGGCTAAGGGTCTGCAACCAGAACCGCAAGTAGCTCTTTGAACCATACAAATTGGCTCTTTATAACCCCGTCTAAAAATGATGAAGAAGCAACTATTTTTTTAAATGATAGATATAACAAATGCAGCATTTTTTTTTTTTTTACAATAATTGCATCCAGTCCCAACAACAGAATTACAAAAATTCCCAGTATTTTTTTTAAATCCATTTTCATGTCATTAAGTTGGAAATTGCTTTTCTTTCCATCATTTTCCACAAATAACATATCAGCATGATCCTGTAGGAGGAAAACGTATCCATCCTGTTTTTGATTTATTTTTTTTTTATCTAAAAATGGAAATAAAATGATGGTTCTTTAAAAATTATAACACATTTCCATAGTAAACATCAAAAAATTATAGTTATTTTTTTTAAAGGTAATGTTATATTTTTGGCTCTAAATGAGGTTTTTGAAGCTGGACTGAGGGCAACGATTGCTTTTTGGATTGTAAAGGTTGCAGACCCCTGCTTTTGGATTGTTTCTTTGGAAAGCCAGGTTACGAAGTTAAAAATTACCACGACTACAACCAAAAGAAGAGCCCATTTAAGATGGCTGTATTGTGTATCAAAGGAATGATTGAGACACTCATGATCTGGTAGATTTGTTTCGTTTCCAGAGTGTCATCTTCCAACAATCAGAAGAGCCACAGCGATTAACAGCGATCAACATTTAAAGTGTTTCCATCTGCCGTGACGATTTGGGGTCATTTCTTTTTATTGTGGTTATAACTGAAATCTTATAAGCACAATTGTACTTTTGTTTCCTCGTGATCATAAAGAGAAGTGTTCATTTTTCTAAGAGCTGAAGTAGGAGGAAATGGTATGTCTTTGGACCGTGCTCCCCTGCATCTCACCAAAAGTGCAAAGGAATGTTCAGCAATGCTTTGACAATATGTACACATGCTTTAATACATTTTAAGCCTTTATGTGTTTTTCTGTTGCTTTCTTTTTTTTTTTTTTTATTGTGGACAGGATCTACTGATGCTGGTAAAGACATACACCTCAATTTGTAGAACAGCTGCAAAAAGCCCAAGATCTCATGTCTGGGGCTTGATTATCTAAAGCCTGGTAAAAGGGTTTTTTACATGATCTTCCTTGCTTTATACCAGATTTCCAAGAGTGATCGGCCAGTTGTTAAGTTAATGGAATAAAGTTTGGTATGGTGCGTTGTGTGCAAAGTAGAAGTAATGCGTTTCTTTTTTTTGGCCGTTTGCTTGCGTGTTTCCAAATCTCGGGTCATTATCCAGATAACGACCCTAAAAAAAAAAGTCAATCAAATCAGTTTTTTTCATGCATATTTCATGGGCGATTCAGATCACAAGTTTTCATCCTGACTAGTCGATAATCAAAACACAAATTTTTCTTTAAAGATTTTTTTTTTTTCGGCTGATTTTGCCAAAAGAAAATATTTTTTTTGTTTTATTTGGAGAGATTTATCATCACAAGCCTTCCTGCCCTATTCAAAGGTTGCTTAGCCTGAGTCTCCGTGCACCGGATGCCAGCTGAGCATCCCAACCTATCCTGATTTAAGGGGGACCGCATCACTCCTAAAGTGGGATCCGTTTCTTGATGATTTGTTGTCCTTAAGCAACACATTTGAAACCTATGTGTCGAAAATGAAAGCATTTTGGAGCTATGGTTCATATTTATTTTTTGGGATTATATATTTTTTGTATTTAGAAATCTAAAGTGACATTATAGATGTTTGTTTTTTTTCTGCTCCGGTGTATATTCTCTCATTTAAGAAAATAAAATTCGATTTCAAAGCGAAATACTCTCAGATGTTTGCATCAAGTGTATATATATATATATATATATATATATATATATATATATATATATATAAATGTGTGTGTGTGTGTGTGTGTATATGTTGTTTTTTTTACAAAATGTCTGAAGTGTGCTTTACTGATGACCACTTACGGAGGAGCTTTTACCTCTTGCTTGTTAATGCTATCAGCATATACCTGCCAGGTTGGCATGTATTATATCCTTTGAGCACGCCCCACTGCAACCCCCACCAGCACAAATGCCTGGTAATGAATGGTTTCCCATGAACTGACCCTTTTTAATGAGACATGACCTAAGTCTCAAGGAGGAGCTTAGAAAGGTTTCTTTAATTAGCACAGTGCGTGTCCTTGTCACAGACACAGTAACAGATTACATACATTAATGCACCGCTCGTAACCACAGTTACCGTGGTGGAGGCGCCGAGTTCTCATTACTGGCCTGCTTCGATTCCCCCACTCAACTTCTGCTAAATTTGAGATGACAAATGGGCCAATGATACATGAGAGGCCTCCTACGCAGCAGCGACACCACTCTTTAATCAGTACCTTGTTATCAGAGAAATAAAGAAAATGTCAATAAGCAAACATGCACATGAGGATTTAATCTTACAAAAGTGTAATTGCAGTTATGTTTGTTTGGGTAAATAAGTACTGGAACCTCACACTATGTTAGTAAGGGGCTGAAAATGCAAAAAAAAAAAAACAAAAAAAAAAAACTGATGCATATTGTGTACCAACAGTGCAGTATATTTGGAAAGTTGATTAATTTCAATAATTCAAAAAGTAAAATCTATATCATTCAGGCATTTATTTTTGTTAGTGTTATGAATTATTTGACCCTGCTTTCCAAGTGAAATGCCAAATTTGCTTTAAGCTTTAAAGAGAAGCATGGACACCTGAGCAACAACTCGGCCTTTTTACTTATGACTGTTGATGCCCCCACTTTTTCCTTCCACTCAACTTTTCCATAATATGCTTACATACAACTTTCTGTGAACAGCCACCTTCCTTAGCAGTGACCTGTCAATGAGTGTCTGCAGAACAATTAGTATCAAGTCAGCAACCTTCCCCATGATGGTTTGTTTAAAATGCATCAATATTTTTGTTGCCCGTGTGTTATATTTTAGATTTTTTTAGAATCAAAATTTGGGGGTTCCATTAGATCTATCATTCAATTAAACATAAACCCATGAAATGCATCGCTCTGTGTGTAATAAATCTATGCAACTTTTTTTCGTATTGAGTTGAATTACTAAAAACATTTGATCACATATGTACATAGAATAAGTCATCAATTTATATTTTAAAGATATGAAAAGGAAACATAAATATCTAACCGAGTGTTTTGCAACTAACTACGTACATAAGTAAGTTTTAAGTGATTTTTGCAAATGTCTGGTTTGTCTGGCAGATGTTCTTAAAAAGACCAACAGAGGGCAGCAGAGCCCTTGACTTTGCTGCCATCCTAACAGCCAAAACTCATACATGCTGGGTCATTCTACTGTGGGATCAAGAAATGTGGGCTTTGTGAAAGATTGTTTATCTTTAATCTGTTTTCTCATACAGAAACGCGCCCAGATTGTCCTTTTCCGTGCAGTAAACAGATACGAGGCTGGGTGATGATGAATGGCTCGTTTCAGCTGAGTCCAGGGGCAAGAGAAAGTTAAATGGACTGTCCTTGTTCTTGGGTCTCTGTATGCGCATATTCTGTTATATTTTTACCATGGCCAGTGAAACAGATCTGGGTTGGCCTATGGTTTGTATTCTTGGGTCTACTCTGCTATTTCCCCATCTTCCTGTGAAGATAAATGGACAGTTAAAACCAGAAACACCCAAGACTACACATGAGCAAACGTGTATATGTTTTTCTTTTACGTGATTATTGCCAACAGTGGTAGCATTATTCCACATTCAAAATTTTAGAATAATTCTAAATTCAATTTCAAACAATTGATCTGTGTAAAAAAAACAACAATAAAACCTACCACTGTAAGAGATTGGTTTGACCAGGGGCACAATTATTTGCATCATTGACAGTTCTTATGAAATAAATGAACCTGGACCATTTTTGCTATTCATACAGTCTTGAGAAATCTGGTCAAGTATTGAATTTCCTCTAATCCTCTTTATGCTCTGGACATGTATGGGGAAGAAATGAATATAGAAAAATGTTTGGCTTTCAACCCTTTTTTCTTGTTTTATACTCTCAAGGACAAAAAAAAAAAAAAACGTACTAATGTTTAATAAATCAAGAATCAAAAATTCTCTATTGTTATCATGCAACAATATTAAAATTTTGGTTGGACACCAGCTCATTATTCACCTATAATACAGAGACACAAATCAAAGTAAAATGTTCATGTTGCATGTACTGAAAACACACGGTAAATGCAAATGATTTAGCATTTATCATTGATTTGCCACCAACTTGGTTTGAACATTTTATTCATCAGTATTTCTTTTTTAATTATCATTAAAGGTAATAACCCCCCCAACACAAATCCCTGCCATTCGAACCAAATGGCAGGGATTGGTTAGATTTTTTGCAGGCCAGCGGCTCCCACAGAAATATAATATTTTAACCTCCTTTTTCTTTATACAATATGTATTGACTACTGTCAGGATGGAAGAAGCATTTTACCTGGTATAACAAAAAGTGTTGCTGAACAGGATTACCAACTATAGCTTTAACTGACTAAATACACATTAATTTAAAACTGAATAGTAGCTTTGTTTTTTATACAAAGCAACTTTATATTCCGTTTCAACCTCAATTTAAAGTTTTCTGGTTTAGCTGACAAAATATTCTTTCTGGGAATTTTTTTTTTTTTTTTTACAAATAAAGTGGAATAAAGGTGCCAATGTAACCTAAGCTATCCTTTAAATAATCAGCATTTAGAGTAGAATCCTTTAGTCCTTATTTAAGAGTCACACTATACAGTCCAAAGATGTTTTTTAAAGATGGAGCAGATTTATTTTGGTCTAAATGTAAAAAAAAAAAAAAAAGAAAAGGCAGGGAAAATAGCACTAAACTATAGTCTGAAAAAGATTTTCTTTTTTTTTTTAATACTGTCTTTTTAAAGTTAATCAGTCGTTATTAATAATCCATAACTTTCATGTTTCCCTTTGGTAAAAATATTGCATGACACAATAAAAAAAAAATCTTAACCATTCTTTTAAACAGTAAAGATAAGAGAAGTTGTTCAGCTAAGTCAAAAAAAAAATAGCTACAAGAAAACAAGTTTAATCAACATTCAACACAATAATAAAATATTTTAAAAAATCTGTTAAAGAGGCAAATAAAGCTAGATGAGCACCAAAGTTTTTATTTGTACACAGCTTTTTACAAAGAGTTTACAATTTAGGGTGCTGTATATATCCAGTTTTCCTTCAGCTTCAAGATTCCAAACTACAAAATTAAAACCAGAAACTAAGTGTTCAAAGTTTGTCAAGTGAAGCGGTTTCATAAGAAGAAGTCAGGGATTCAAAACTGTTGCAATAAAAGTTAAATGATCTGGTCAACCTTGCCATTTTTTTTGTAAAACTTTGGCAGAAAGCTATTTGAACAGCTGTTGCCTGGCTTGAAATGGTGATTGAGTTGGCATCAGGTAAGCAACTTCCTTATCCCAGCCAACACAAACATCTGCTTTGCCCTGTTCGATATCTGACGACAAACCCCGCCTGCTCTGCTGGCCCCCATGGCCTCCCTTGAATGAAAATACGCCTTTTTCACATTAACCTGACTGGAGCCAGTCCATCATACTAAAATCTGTCATACCACGGACAGCAAGTTTTTCATTAATTTTAATCTGAGGCTAATTTTCTAATTCTTTATGCGATATTGCACAAAGTTCATTTGATCATCCTAGCTGTTGCTGGCTGCTCTGACGCAGAACAAGAACAGTCCAGTTACTCTCCTTCCAGCTGTCTGCAGCTTTAGTGCTTTGAACAGGCTAAGCCACACAGCCAGCAGGCCCAACATCCATAGGTCACTGTCTCCAGTTCCACTTTATGGCCTTCCTTATTCAGTTTCACACAATGCATTCCAGCGGCAATTTGCAGTTTTTATTGCAGACCAAAATTACTGTCATGTCAATGCTCCAGTCAGTCATCATACCCAAAAAAAAGTACAAAAACAAGCTTAAAAGTAGTTTTGAGAGCTTTATCTAGATGTATTTTTTTTTATTTGCATATACTGTTCCCCATGTTTCTTTAAATGGAAAGAATGTCCAAAATATGCTCAAGTTATTTATTCAAAAAGCACAATTCATGGTCTAAAAAGTCTTAAAGTATGTCCATGTCTTAATGCACTTGCAAACTGTCAAACGCACAAAAATTGAAAAATCAAACTTTTATATCGTCTACATTTATTCATTGGAAGGAAACCATCACATGTTAAGAAATTATTGTTTTTAATCAAATGACCCATGCCGCAGTTATTGGCCCCTTCTACAATTCCAATAAACAGATGCAGTGGAAGAATCTTTAATTATAGCTTTACCTTTTTTAATTTCAACAATTAAGTAGTAATACATGACTTCCTCTTTATCTGGGACAAAACTATGACATGACACAGAGGCCAATTTTTCCCACTCTTTTTTTTTTTTAAAAAGAGAACATGACAATAATATAAGGGTAAAGTCTGTTGATTTTCATAGGTCGGGGCATGGCTGGAAACGCATTGGTACCTACATCTACACTCAGTAATTTCAAAGTTTTCCCCATGGGTACTTTGGTCTAGAAAATAGGTTAAAAGGGCTCAAAGTTGTGTGAAATACACATAGGTATATAAGATAAGATGGATACAATTAGAACATGATTACTTGAGGAGGTTTCATGTGTTTAAAGCACAAATATTTTGTTTTAGGGGTTCCTGACCGTTGAGAGAGAATATCATTATAAGATCAGAAGAGCTGAATCTGATGTCTTCAGAAAGAATTTCCTGCAGTCTGTGTCTGGTAAAGAGGCTTTAAAGGTATATAGCCACATTATATGCTTAAAGAAAAGACCAAAACCCACTTGATTATGATAAAATAAGGTTATACACACCAAGCCTCCATTGTGATAACGTTTTGATGTCCTTTTTGTGTATAAATATAGCCCCAGCACCGGGCGCAACTAGCAGATACATTCAGACGTGCTGCCATCTAGCGACAATATCGCAGAACTATCATAATATCGGTTTGCTTAATTGATAAATCAAAGTTAAATAATGCCGGACCGAGCCTGACCCTCTGAAATGCCTCGCAGTAAAGCGGCAGCTCAGCGTGATCGAAGACCAACCATTATTAATTAAATCAAATGATCTAACAGCGCTGCAATAGACTGGCGACCTATCCAGGGTGTACCCTGCCTCTCTCCCTTTGACAGCTGGAGATAGGCACCAGCATGGATGGATGGATGGATGGATAGATGGATGGATGGATGGATGGATGGATGGATGGATGGATGGATGGATGGATGGATGGATGGATGGATGGATGGATGGATGGATGGATGGATGGATGGATGGATGGATGGATGGATGGATGGATGGATGGATGGATGGATCCTCTGGTGGGGCCCAGTATATGTTGAAAAAATGTGACTCACACCCTAACAAATGTTAGAACACACACACACACACACCAGACACACCCTGGACCTCTTTGTTACAGAAACTGGTGATATTTACATGGTTCAGTTTTGCTCCACTGAACCATTAACACACAGCTTTTACCTCAAATCCGAAGAAGCGCATAAGTTTAGAGAGAGTCGTGCTAACTGGGGCTGTTTAGGCTTCACTGGGTCGAGTTTGGCACTCAGAGCTCCACAGCATAGACTGCTGTTTTCCAAATGGCCTTTCTTACTGAATGGGAAATGGTTAAACGGCAGGAGTGTGTTCTTGGCACCGGGGACAGGGTACTCGGCTCTCGCTACCCGGTGTTGTCTCCATAGCAGCTGACCCGCCACGCTGCCATGTTTCATCACCACCAGACTAATATGGCGCCGTTCACAGCCACTAAGGTGCAATTTGTTGCATTTGGACTATAACTGTCAGGAAGAGATATACTGTACCCTCACTTAAATCGCAGCGCATAATCTGCCCCTCTCCCTGTATTATCCTAATTGAACCCATGGGCGGCCAACGCCATCAAAAGCTGAGCTCATCTGCAAATTAATAAAACATGGGCCTTCACCAGCTCCATGTCTGGTATACAGCTAGGAGCTACTCAGACACACTTAAAGGGAAGAGAGTTTGCGATTGTTATGGAGGCACAATAAAACCGTTTTATTTTGTTTTCAGCCCTGATGGATCCCACAATCTTACATGTATTCCCAGCGAGCTCTTTTACGTTCTTCTCGCTTCCTGGCCGTAATGGAAAATGCTTATTAAAGCCATCAAACACCATTTACCAAAACAGGCTTCTGGAGTTCCTTCTAATGCATTGTTGTTAGGTCAGTGGCCATAGTGCTTTGAGAGGCAGATTCCCACCCATTCAACAGGTGATCAGCCACCAAAATGTTATTTTTTTTTCTCTCTACATTGCTGGTTAATGTGAGGCCATATTTTCCTTAGTCAGGACGGAGACATGCTGGCACCATTAACAAGTGCCACATCAGCACTAGTAGAGGGGGAGAGATGTTGGCTTTGTGTTTATTTTGACGCCCTGCTAGACGTGGGAGAGGATAGAAGATGTGGTCATCATAATGAGATCTTGGTCCTGATAACAACACATCCCGCAGGACACTGAAAAAAGGAGCCAAAGGTTATTAAAGGAATCTATCACATGTGTGGAGCAAGCAGTTGTTTGCTCACCATCCCTACATTCTTTTTTTGTCACCTTTGATGACTCCTTTGAATAGAGAACTAAGGCCACAGTGCCAAATATTTAATTTCAGCATCAAGTTACAATTTCACAAAATTCAAGGGACTTTATGTGACAGAGAACAGTGCATCATTACTTCATTAATTCATTCGTTCTCTTTTTTCTTTACAAAAAAAAATCTGAGAAATGAATTTGTATTTAGCCCTTCTGAAAAACTATTGTGTATTATATATATATATATATATATATATATATATATATATATATATATATATATATATATATATATATATATATATATATATATTACATTACAGGTGCAGGTATTGCTGCTTTGCATGTCTTGTTTGGCATTTCTTGCCCCCTTTCTTTTCAAAATCACTCAAGATCATTCTAATTTGATGGCGAGTGGTGATAATAATTTTAAGATATTCCCACAGATTCCCAACCAAGATCTAGATATTGATTAATGTGCTTTCATGTAAACTAGTTTATTGTAGTTCTTGCTGGGTGTTTATGATATTATCTCTGAAAGGTGACCCTCTGACCCAGCGATGACTCTTTTGCGGTGTTAAACAGCTTTTTTTCCCAGTATTTTTGCTGTGACTAGCTCCACCCATCTTCCAATCAACTCTGGCTAGCTTTCCTGTCCCTGCTGGGGGAAAAACGCCCAGCATGCTTCCACCACAATGTTTCAAGATAGACATGGTGTGCTCAGGCTTGAAGTTCTGTATTAGTTTTCACGCATATTGACTAAAGAGTTTAATTTTTGTCTTGCCTCACCAACGCACCATCTTCCACTTATTTGCGGAGTCCCTTACATGGCCTGTGGTTAATACTTCTTACGGCTTTCTTCCAACAATACAGTTCTCCTTACCGCCTCTCTTTAAATAGGCCAGATCTGTGGAGTGCATAACTGTTAGTCGTCCTTTTCATTAATTCTTCCACCTGAGAAGTGGATCTCTGCAGCTCCTCTAAAGTTAGAGTGAGCCTTTTGGCTGCCTCTCTTGTTATTGTTCTCTTTTCCCAGCCAGCGATTGATGCTCTCCTTTCCCTGCTAGCCAGATTAGGGGAACAACCTTGTCTTGGCTGTTTTGCACTTGTGCTATTTTCCATTTTCAGATGATGGATAAACAGTGCTTTGTGAAATATCCCTACTGAGCCTCAAACTTCTCTATAACCTTGTCCCAGACGTGTGTGGTGTGTTTCTTGCCCCTTGTGAAATACAAATAGAATACAGTAAAGTTTGTGATTGCATCACATTAGAAGACGAAAATGTTCAAGGGGCATGATTACGGTATATGGCGTTTAAACCAGACATTTAAAGGGTGTGACCACACACTCTTTCCCCAAAAGGTGGGCCAAGTCCAAACAGACACCAACCTCTGCAGGAAGTCATAAGTCCTCCAACACCAACACAACGTTTAACACCAGATTTAGCAAGGATAGGGAAAAATAAGCATCCCACTAACATGAAGAAAAGGAATACTTCGAGTGTTGGACGGTCAAGACGACTTGATGAGCGTCAAGACATACTGTGAACAAGCACCAATAGGCAGAGAGAAAGCTGACATTAGATAGGTTGGATGTGGATTCATTGATATATGGATATAATGGAAAGAAAACAAGCTCCCCACTCCAAGGAAAACACAAGGTAATCCTTGGATGGAGTATTGTTTGAGCATGCACAGGATTGCTGAACCCTTTGAAGCCGCGGTGAATAATGCTTGTCTATGCAGGAGCACATACAAAGTGGAGACTGTGAAAATATGAGCAGAAATGAAATCACAGGGGTTCCCATGTACAGCAAATTAAAAGAGTTTGTTTTTCCCACAGTTATCATGGGGAAAAAATGCTAATTCAATTTTGCAAAAAAGGGTGAACTTTGAAACTGAGTTTTTTATTATGTGTTTGTTGTGATGTAAGTTTTAACAAAGATTGACCAAGCACAGCAAAGTACTTCACAAATGTCAGACACACTTAAAAAAGCTACCAAAAGTCGGAGGCTCAACAGTTACAGGTTGCGTTGGGTCGTTAACTTTGCAGCAATACCTCATACTGAGCTTATATGTGGCGAAAAGGACGAGGAAAACTCCCCTTTAACAGGAATAAAGTTCCGGCAGAAACAAGCAAAGCGTGAGCGGCCATCGCCAGCTCCTTTAGCGGCCTCCTCTAAGAGAGCAACGCTACCAGACGTATCAGATCTGAGCTAATTGTGAAATTTAACAATTTGTGGCATCAAAATCTCCTTAATCGCTTTGTCTACGAGAGAGACATGGTACAAAGACAGAGTCAAAGGCATCACCCATAGAATGAGAACAATAATCTCAAATCTTATAAACCACCTCCTTGCACTCTTTGCTTCAGACGACAATGGCGGTTAAAACTCCCCAAGAGCGCAAAAAGTAGTTTGTGGCAACTGTATTAAAATACTCCCCGCTGCTTTGTGCATGAATAATTTACCTCTCTGAATGGGGTTGTTCCCCACAAAGAAGACTGTTCCTTTTGATCCCCCCCCCCCTCCACTCCTCCCATGTAAAAAAAAAAAAAAAGGCTGGCTTTCCTTTCCTTTAGCTTCTGTTGTAAGGTTGTACATAGCACTAAATGTGACGTTTTGGATCTAAGAAAGCTGGACAGAGTGCCAAAAAAAGAATTGTAACACAGATTCTATTCATCTAGTGCGGTCTTTGCATCGTTTAGGACTGTTTTCTCTGTCATGATTTACTAATTCTAGATTTCAGTGGAAACATATTATGCGTCCCTTTTGAAAGCCTTGTGTTCGGCAACGGAGCATTACATTGACTTTTATTATTGGTTTGGGAATTCATTAATTTAAAGAGTAAAATCTTGAGTTGCTATAGGCAGCCTTGTTGAAATTTGCTGTGTTGACTAACATTTCCTAAACGCAAGTCAATCAATGTCATTGTCACTGACCGTAAAAACTGAGCCAAAAGGACATTAAGTGGTGGATTTACGGCCCCTATATATCTGAGTGCTAAAACCTTGTGAAGTCCCTCCTGGCGCTGTAAGGTTTTGCTTTCTCTGCCTCGCTCCGTTGGGTTTCCCCCCCCCCCCCCCCCTGTTTCTTCGGAGTGCCTACATTTTCTCTTTCCTTTATTTTCATTGGCATTTAAAGAGCACGGTGCACTGCTCAATGTACTCATTCAATACTGAACTTTTCAACACGGACACATTAGAACACTGGGGCATGTACACACACAGAGAGAGAAAGAAACACAGCCGTGGACATGCAGAGAGCGGACCCTGACTCTGCTGCTCTGGGCCGCAGGATGCTGGAAGGACCAGCAAGTTGCAGACGTGCACAGAGGCTCTGAAAGCGTTTTCTCCCTCCGTCTGCGCCCGTTATTGTAGCAGGGCATTAATTGATCGAGCTGGGTTTTATCCCCCTTTGTGAAGGGCGTTTAGGCCTGGTTTTTATGGAGGTTGGTGAAATCTGTCGAGATTGTCCTCCTTGGCTGGAGCGCAGCAGTAAAACAATCACTGTCTCCACCTTTATTGGTCTAAATTGTGCTTGTACGTTTTAATCGGTCATTTCCTGGGTTTTCATGCCATTTCATTTACTACTTTATGTGTGATTGTTTATGTGCTTTTTAAATTGGATCTTGTTTTTGCCTTTCCGTTTTTTCTAGTTATTTCAGACACTTTCCATTCCATTGCACATTACGGCAAGTTTCTTATATAATTAGTATAGATTAAAAAATAGTTACGCTGCAATCAATTTTTGAGGAATTTCAGAGGTTTTCTTTCATCCCACTAATTAAACACCCCTGGTTCTAACTTTAAATCTACAAAAGCTTATTGGGATTGTATGAGATAGACCATCACAGAGTATTGCAGAAATGTTAAGTGAAGAGTAAAGTATACAAAAGTTATGCCAAAAAAGAGAAAAAAATTCTGATATCATCTAATAGTAAGGACAGTCTTGACAGTGTGTAATTCATTCAGAACTTTTCTGTGAAGGCTTCAAAAGAGAACATTGGCGAATAAACTACATGACTAACACCAAAAATACGATACGGTACTTTCTTCCATTACTTTCAGGACAAGTCTGAAATTTCTCTTAAATCGTAACAGTTGTTCACAGACATATGTAAACAATTATATAACACAATTTCAATATTCACTGACGTACAAAAGCATTTTTGTTTCAGTCTAACTTTATCAAACTATGGATCCCTGTATCTTCGACCTGATGGTAACAGTCTTTGTTTATGATTTAGACTAGAGCGTGTTCAGGATTAGAGGCCGTGTTACTAGCTAATCTCACCATATTATGATGGTGGGAGGATCCCTACAGTTTGTCAAGTGGGTGGCTTGCAATGTTAGAGCAAAGTTTTGATTTTTCAGCAATGCAAAGACTTTTTATATCACATGCTAGTACAGTGTTGCAAACCACTCATTATCACTGAGGTATAAAATAAAATAAGAACTTTTTTGCTTGTGCCAAAGGACCTCAGGCGTCGAAGGAAATATATCCTTCATTTCACACGTCTCTGGGGACGGCAGATGGTAACTTTAACCATCTAGACTCTGTTTGTCCAAAAAGAGGCATACCAGTGAATCAAAAATAGATGTAATCCCTTTTGGATAATTTGTATTGCAAATATATCCACTTTTACTGAGTGAAATACAGATCAGGGTGGCAACAGCACCCTCTGTTCCTAGTCCATCTTTGTAAGAAAATGAACACAAGGGAACAGACAAGACAAGTTACTTTTTGACTTACTTAATTGTCATTCAGAATATACACTACATGTGAATGCATAACGGCAATTTTGTCGCAGATGGCTCAGATAATAACCCTTAGCATTTAAAATTGAAAAAATTAAAAAAAACTTTTAAAACCAGAAAGTAAGCAAGGAAAACCTATAAAAGTTGCTGTATATATATGTATATATATATATATATATATATATATATATATATATATATATATATATATATATATATATATATATACGTATATATATATATATATATATATACGTATATATATATATATATATATATATATATATATCTCTCTATATATATATCTATATATATATATATATATATATATATATATATATATATATATATGTATATATACAGTCAACAGGAGACAGTAAAGTGACGGTGTCCACAGAGTGAGAATACAGCAGGCATACATCTCTAAGTTCAGAATAAAATTGTGGAGACGTTAAAAGCATGGCTAGGTGGAAAAACAATATACCAAGAGGTGAACATCTCATGTACGGGTCCATCCTCTGAAAATGAAACGATATTGGCACAACAGCAAACACAACACAACTGCAAACCTGCCAACAAATGTCCTTTTATCCACACTTACATCTAAGGCAAGGGGGAAATGAATCAAGCAGCCGCGAGGGTCATGCTAACTTTGGAGGAGCTGCAGAGATCCAGAGATCCTCAGCTGAAGAGGAAAAATCTGTTGACAGATCAACTATTAGCCATGCACCCCACAAATCTAGCTGGTATGTAAGATTGGCAAGAAAACAAGGTGGTGGCAGTATCATGCTGTTGGGATACTTTTCTTCAGCAGCAACAGGCAAAATGGTGAAAGGTCATGGGAAAATGGAGGGACTACATACAGGTCAGTCCTGGAGCAAGGCCTGTTAAACGCTGCAGATGTCTTGAGGTTCCCTTTACAGCAGGACATTGACCGTAAGCACACAGCCAAGGCTACGATGGAATGGCTTAATTATACCCATGTGTCAGGATGGCCCAGTCAAAGTCCAGATCCAAAAGTATTCTTTCATATTTTTGACCAACCGTATTTGAAGGATAAATGGAGGCAGTTGTGCTGTGCAGCTCAAGGTTATGTTCTGCAGTTTAATTGGATTAAACTGTGACAAGATCATGAAAGTTTATGTGCACACATGAAGCTACGTTCCACTAATTAAACCTTTAGTAGATTTTCCCCTTATAAAACAGTCAGCGTTGAACAGTGGAGCTATCTGGATCTTCAGTAACCCCACAGTGTCAGGATCAAATAATCAAAAAAAAAAAAAAAAAAAAAAAAGAAAACAGGAATGTTACTCGATTTGACACAGATCTCGACTCTGGCTTGCTTCTTTCTTTCTTTTTTTTTTTTTTCTTTCTAACACGCACACATGAGCAAACAGAGCAACAGCTTACACAGATGGTTTTGTATCCACATCTGGCAACAGCTGGGAGTTGCGAGCACATCTGTTCCTTTGTAGGTGGAAACAGGGTGGGTTGTTGCTCCTTTAATATTGACCTTCTTGTACATATTTTCACTCTTGAATGTACTTTGGGACAGCAGAGTTTCAGGGAGGAAATCTTTTCAAAAATCTAATTCGGTTACATGGTAATGCTTTGCTTTTTTTATTGTTTTCTGATGCTTTGTATTTATTTAATTTTTACAACCACATCTGCTTTTGATGAGCATGGACGGCGAATGGCACCATGTGCAGGCCAATGTCGATAAATTAAAAAATAAACGAGGAAAATATATTTCCTTTTTTCCAATTCAAATAGTGAAATGCTTATTTTACACAACTTAAATACACAGTGATATATTTGAAGCGTTTTTTTCCTAAATGTGGTTTCTTAGAAACATATTTTTTTTACAAAAGTGTGTTGAGGGTAAGGCACAATTGGTAAAAGTTAAAGACATTAACTGTTCACAAATACCAAGCATATTAATGGAAAGTTAAGTGGAAGGAGTGTGATAGACGTTTTCACAGCCAATGAAGATTTGGGGAGTTGCATCCTCTGCTGTTGTTTATCTGCTGTTTCTTTTTTTCCTTTTTCTTTTTTCAAGAGGACGACATTAGATACCACACCAAACAATGCAAATAAGCCAAAGGCTTCTAATAAATTAACTTGGGCTCCTTTACCGCGTCACTAGTGCCACAGGCTGATTGCCTCCTTAAAAAAAAAGACATTTGTTCCATAATTTGTGCAAAAGAAACCCTGATCAAGTATTGCCTGCATATTCTTTCCAGTGCCTAAATGGACATTTCAATAATTAACATTTTAAAATTTAATTTTTAGTTAAATTCAAATCTAACTTTTCAATGATATTCTAATGTCTTCAGATGCACCTTGGCATATACATGTACGTAACCCAAGACAGACCAGACCACTCCCAAAATAGACTAAAGACAACCCAAATAATTAAACTTAAAAAAAGCTCTCACTCTGCTTCTTCCTTCTGATGAGATACATGAGATCTATTTCCTTTCTCCTCCATCACCTTCTACTTCTCTACATCTTGCTTTTCACTTGCTCCATTTTGCGATCAATCTGATGTTCATTTTATCTAATGAGCTCATTAGGATGTCTTAAGCAACAGTGATGGATTATAATGGCTTTGAAATATCCCACTGATTCACTTCTGTAGCAGGCCCGTAAAAGTTTAGGCCCTCCGCTGGACCTGGTCTCTTGTGAAACGTCCTCTCTCGTGCGCAAAATCTTTGCTCGCAGCTGCCTCTCCCCTCGTTTTATCCGTGTAAATCCATTTTTAAAGCTTTCTTTAGAACAGTGTGAAAAGGCATAACCCTTTATTCACTCCTCTGTAGTGCCTTTCTACCTTCAGCACTGTTACATTAAGTCATATTTTTTGCACAATTACGGAGATGAATGTGTGAAACCGAATGTTAAATTTAGAAATCCCATTATCCCACTCTATCAAAACAAAGGAAATGTGTTTCAGTTGGTCAGTCTGCTGAAAGTCTTTAATTTTTATGGCTCGCCTTTTTTTTTTAACAGCCATGGCTGAGGGAACCGTGTGAGTTTAAAGCTGTGAGAGTCCCTGTTTGTAACGCAGGCATGCTCACGGCTCCACTGACTGAGGCTACGATACAGCGTTGTGCATACTGTTTGTGTGTTTGCATTTGCATATATGATTGCATGTGCATGACTGCGGTAGATAGTGTCGGGGAAAAAGAAATGCACACGCTTTGCATCCACATAGATAATGCAGAGCCAGCATTCAAGCTTGAATACCTTCAACACTTTTAATGGCGCAATCGTCTGCCGGTGGAGTTTTTATTTTAAATCCTGTCCATAATCTAATGGCCTTTGAAAGTCCGCCACTTCCTCCTGGCTGACAGGTTGTGCATTTGGATCTAATTGAATCCATTTACATCCTGCACAAATGGAAAGCACATGGGGGCCTTGCCCACCTGGTTCTGATCAGCTACCGAGTTGAGGGGAGCGCACTCTTTGGAGTACGCCTCGTGCCAGCAGGGATACACTACACAGTGAGGACTGAAAGGAAAACGAAGAAAGGGCACGTTTTGATATAACACTTGGCTCTAATTTGACTTCAGCTGTCCTTTCTGAAGCGTGGCTTGTCCCTGTGCTTAAAAGACCCTGCTCTGTTACAGTTGCTCTGTCATACCACTAGGGGGAGTCTGGCAGTAATTTTGGGAGCGTGCGTGCTCAAGACGTGGCCAGTCTGCTTTGAGTTCATCATTCCTAAATTGCTGCTCTGTTAATGAACACATATACGTGTGCATGCCGATCATGAATGGAGCCATAGGTTTATGTGCAGGACATGTAACAGTTTGCATTCCTTGTTTGGCCTATTTGCTTCTATGTGCAGAACAAATGTATTCCGATTTCTGAACTTTCTCTCCATGGGAAGTTAGTAAAAGATGGCCTGACGCTAAATTAATTACAAGTCTAGATTGCTGTTCAAAGAAGTCTTTAATGTTCAGACTTGGCGTAATATGATCAATGACGACAAATAATGGAACGGATTCTGTGCCGTCTAACTTAAAACATAATTTTCACTCACTAGCAACATAGTGTATCAATCAACTAACCGCAGAATAGGTTATTTAAAACCCAAGCCCCAATTTAAACAACTACAGTTGCTCTCAGTGCTGTTCTTGGCAAGCTCTGGGAGGGTTATCTTGTTTACCTAAAGTGTGATTTTATAACAGGAATATATTAACAGCTGAAAAAAGATATAACTGAGTAAAAACATTTTAATCGAAACGTTTATAGTGTTGTACCTGGTTCTACCTCTGTAAATATAATAACTGACATCGATTGTGAAACTCTATTTAATTGATTCAACAAGTCATTTGAAATTCCAAAAAAACCAAATATGCTCAGGCATTCATGTTTTTGTTCAACAAAAGAAGAAGAATATGACTCGAAACTCGTGTTTAGGGAAATATGTACATTTTAACCAAAAAAATATCGGATAGGTTTTTGGACAGGGTTACATCTCTGAACTCACTCAAAAATAAAAATGTGATTACAAGCCAGGTTAGCCTCCAATGTCAGTACAATAGAGAGGTGATGCTTAATGGTCGTGATGGAGGAGGGTCTGGTTTGTTGTGTTGATTTATTAGCCAACTGAGCCGTTCAGCTGATTAACATTTATTGGCGTTGATTCATATCGCAGGAAAATGGCGCCGACAGAACCCTATCATTGGGCTGTTCATACCTGTGAAGCTAATATTATAACAGATAGCGGTAGCTAATGTCGTGCGGGAGGTTTACTACTTCACTGTTTCTGGTCCAGGCGTTTTACTGCTCTTTTTAAGTTGCTTTAGAGCAGCTAACATGTGGTTGTTCAGAATTTAGTTTTTCTTGACCATCTGCTTTATAGTATACGAATGTTCCTACAAACAACACTTTTGTGTTTCTCTTGTCGATTTAGAAGGTTGTGTATATTTTATCTGGTTGTAAACGACATGTTAGCGGAATTTAAACCCCCAGTTGCAGATTATTGGTGAGATTGCAGCGCTGTGGTCAGAGGAAGTGCAACAATTTAGACATATGGGAATGGGTCAGTTTGTATGAATTTCAACACAAATGAGTATCTTTAAAAAGTAATTTCTTTGTATCGATTATATTGAGTTATCGATTGTTTTGACACCCCTAGAATATAGTCGTGTTCAATTAGAATGTATTCGAAAAGCCCATTTATTTCAGTAAATGATAAATGGCTCGTACTTGCATAGCGGTTTATCAAGTCCGAAGACTCCAAAGCACTTTACACTGCAGTCATTCATTCACCCATTCACACCCTGACAGTGGTGAGCTATGTCAGTAGCCACAGCTGCCCCGGGGCAGACAGACAGAAGTGAGGCTGCCATAGGTCTCAAATATCCAAATAAAGTCTGCTTCATATGCAGAAAGTTTTTATCCTACCAGTAACTCAAATCACCAAGTGAAACGCATTATATAGACTGATTACAAAAACTTGTTTTTCAGCCTTTATTTCTGCTAATTGTGATGATTTTCTGCTTACAGCCAATGAAAACACAACATTTAAGATTAGAATAGTAAATCAAACCAATAAAAATCATGTTCTATTCAGATATGTGCATTTATGGAAAAGTATATTTATTAAAGTCTTAAAAGGTTATTTAGATTTAAGTTTATATATATATATATATATATATATATATATATATATATATATATATATATATATATATATAAAGTGGCTAAGCCTTTTACTTCTAAAATTCAATGAGACAGACAAGCATTAATTTACATATATAAACAATTACAGCTGGAAAATGTAAAAATATTTTTTCTTTCAGATGTTATGGTGCACCAATATTACAAACTCATATATTCCTCATGAAGAACTTGTCACTCTTTTTTCTGATAGTAAACTGTTTTCTCTTATGTTAAGGCTAAATATGACTTAAATATAGATACCTGAATGCTTTGTCAACAGGAATCCACCATGAGAGTGAGAGAAGCTGGGTGGAGTCAGTTTAACTACCTGGAAAAAGAGGATAATTTAAAAAGAACGGTAAAGAAAGAGCTTAGAGAGGGCAGTGGTTAATGTAATCTTGTGATGTTTTAGCCTAAGCATGTCACAGATTTCTCCGTATGACATCAGAAACTGGTTGACAAATGGGATTATGTGAAACACGCACAACTAAACAAATTCAGTCCCAAACTGTAACTGCACTCCGGGACACTCCTAATACACATGAACAGAAAATAATACTGACAGGAACAGAGCCCTTCAGACATTTTAATCTGTCCATACACTGCGAGTGACTAGTAAAAACACAAAGAAAAGCAGACTCTACTTTTAAATGACTGCATGCTGAAGTAGGGTTTCACCCAGGGAATCATTGAGACAAGAGCTCTGCAGTCAAATTCAGTCAAACTGTCAGAATTTTTTTGTCATTTTGCCATTAGTGCTTTTAACCTTTTGCATCATTAAAATATAAAGTTTGTGTTTCTTTTCACTTTTACTTTATCTCTTCCTTTTAGGTGTTGGTAGTTCACATAATCAGGTATTAGGCATTATATAATTACTTCAGTGAATATCCTAAATATTACCTTTAACAGATGCTCTGCATAGAAATGTAAGGCAGTCGGTAAATATTTATTTAAAATAAAATATAAATTACTGATCATTGGCATTACAGCATCAGACTTTCTGATAACAAGCTTATGTCTATCAATTTTCTGTTAAATTACCCAGTCCTCTGTTTACCAATAGCTATATTACACAAAAAATAACAGGAACAATGTGGATTTGGTCAAAAAGTTCACGTATTACTTCATGACACAACAAGTCCAGGCATTTGAACATTTATTTGAGTCCGATGAGGAAATTTGCAAGCCGCTGCCAGTTATTTTGGCACAAACATTTCATTCCCTTCAGGTTATAATTTCATTGTAAAGCTTATAAAGGTACTTGGAGTTATAATGAAACCAGTCTCCAAAGCCCAACTCCAGCCGACTGCCAGCCGTAACCTCATCGATGTTTGACTCATATTCATTTTTTTATCCTTCTCCCGGCAGCACAATCCCCCTATTCATTTTAATTTTAGCATTATTTCAGTGCGGCATTTTGTCTTGGTAATGCTGTTGTAGTGTAATGAAGTTTTGCTGGCCAGTGTCTACATTGTGGCTAAAGCTGCTCTGTGAAGGGTAACAGCATGTGGAAGGTAGTGTTTATGTGTCTGCGTGAGTATACAATCTGGTCATTGTAAATGGCCTACATTCGCGCCCGCGTGTGTGTGTGTGTGTGTGTGTGTGTGTGTGTGTGTGTGTGTGTGTGTGTGTGTGTGTGTGTAAATGGAACGGGGGCAGTGAGTAACACCATGACCTTCATCGAGTTCCCCTCAGTCCATCCCCAGCCCCACTTACGCCACATCTGGTTTGACCATCTCCACCTCAAAACCCCTACTAGCCACCCCCACCTGCACCTCATCAATCCTCCGTGTCATCATTGCCACATTTCTGGCTATTGCCAAAGTAAGCCGTGACACTAAGACGTGAAAATGATGAATAGACTTTTTCCGGACAGGAAGCTGCCTGCGATGGTTGAAGAGACACCCCACCCTCACTCATCTTTCCCATCCATTTGGCACTTTCAGCTCAGCCCCCCCACCCCCCTCCTGCTGTGCCTCGCTGTTGTCTACCATCGTTGCATGGAGCAAATGTACAAAACTACGGTGTGCTGAATAAAGCCGATGTTTGAAGGATTTTGTTTTCAGCTTGAGACTTTTCTTTTATAACGTATGGTTGAGAAATGTTTTTCAGTTGTCGCAATATAAAGCGTTTTCCTTAGAGCACGCACAAAATACAGCTGGAATTAGGTGCATTATACTGCGGTAGAATGGTGCCTGCGTTGTAGATGCTGTATGTGCTGCAGAATCAGTGTAAAGCACCCCACTGGCTATGAGATAGCTGCGCTACACACATGCAGTGTCCCTGAATGTGATACAGTTTCCTACAATTGCTCATGAGTGAGATATTCCTCCTAAACTTTGATCAGACATGGTTATTAGCTTCACAAATGGCAGTAACTTTTTTCCCCTCATATGATTTTGAATGCTTGTGGCAGGGGCATGCGTTAAAGGCCTCGGCCACATGTTTTCTCGAACAGAGCCCGCTCATAAAACCCCTCTATGGTCAGTCCTATGAACTTAAGCTTGCAGTGTCAGATCGAAGAATCACTCCCTTGTTTCTTT
Organism: Fundulus heteroclitus; assembly: GCF_011125445.2. NCBI lineage: Eukaryota > Metazoa > Chordata > Actinopteri > Cyprinodontiformes > Fundulidae > Fundulus > Fundulus heteroclitus. The sequence continues at coordinate 18,285,047 of NC_046376.1, forward strand.
TCTCCCCCCCCCCAGGCCAAAGTGGCACTGATAGATGTTTAGGAGATTTAAGCCTTCTTTGTCGAGGGACTGAAACCGCCGTTTCTGCATGCCCGAAATTGCGGTTCACCAGCTTCAGTACAATATCTTCAACATCTCTGTTTCACACTAAGAAAGTATTTTGGAGCTAGAAAAAGTTTTGCCAAAGTTATATATACTTTTATGAGATGAGTTGTTTCCCAAGCCATTCAAAATAATTCTCGGTGGAATTTCATAGTTTGTTTCTCATCAGATATTTCAAGCAAGAGCAAGTGGCCTTGTTCGGTCCCCTATGAGCAGCAAACCAGATGCAATAAAAAAAAAAGATGCAATAAATCCATGTAATTACTCCAAATATAAGTTTTCACATCAAAAGACTTAATTTTTTACCGTGTCAAAGTTAATGATTGGAAAAATTATCTTTTTGTAATTTGATTGGTGGACCTAGATTATAGCCATTTATTATTTCTGAGCAGCAAAGGATGTTTTTAATAGGCTGATATGGACAGGGCTCGCTGCTCTGGGTACTACTCTGTGAAGGATGGAATCTTTTTTTTTTTTTTTTTTGCATGTTTATTCAATGGGGACTGAAAGTCTTCACAAAGTGTAACCCATGGAGTAAAATATGACTGTGCATCGTGGTTAGATCATTAAGTCTAAATTAATATTTACTTCACAGCTTTAGGTTCTGTGTTAAATGGTTATTTCACTGCTTTTGGGAACTCCATGCTGCATTCGATCATCTCTTGTTCAAAGTATAAAATAATGAAATTGGTCAAATTTGAACTTGATCGAACACAAAGAGATTCTTTAAAACCCAGCTTTAGATTTGGGAAACCTTATTGGTATTTGTAAAAACACATTTTCAATGCTTTTTTGGGGGTTTTTTTTTAGATTAAGAGAAGCATAAAAATTAGGGGTCAGAAGAAGTTCCTTGCACTTTATTCAAAAACCATGTCTGTTTAGGAAAGAAAAAAGGAAATCGTGCATGTAAGGTAATAGGGGCACAATACAGAGACGCCAGTGGACAAAACTAACTAACTATAGGTTCACAAACACAAAGCTCTCGTTTAATCCTTTATGATGCATCTTGAATTTCTAATGATTTTAATTAGGAAAGGTGCAGGAGAAATCTACTCTATGGCAGAGCTGAACCTCCAGGGGGGCCTGGAGCCAATTAAAAATATGTGCTGATCAAACAGCTCATCCTCGCCATACAGCAATATCACCAGAGCCTCTGGTGCTGCAAAGGGAGGGCCATGCTCATGGCCTTTTGCTCTCAAGATCTGATGTTGCAGGGCTCCATCCAACTCTCCACAGGCATGAGACTCAGTTTGTTCCCATCAGCAGTGGGTGATGAAATGACGATGCAGTAAAAACAGGCCCCAAAAGAGAAATCCTTTAGCTCATAATCAAATGTTTGTGAGAAAATGTCACACTCCCATTTGATCTCCAACAGAGATGTTTTTTTTTTCCCCCTCCAACATAAGGGAACTAGCACAGCCCACTTTTCCCTCAGACTTCCAGTGAGAATGCCATATTAAATTAAAATTATATGACAATTTAAAATGACAATGAAGGTTGTTATTAATTAGACTCTTCGTTTTCTTTCAGGCAATCCGGGACACATTGCCAGACCCAGGAGTGCTCAGAACAGACCCTGTAAATTTGAACAGATGTGAAAGCTACTTATATTTTTTTTCCGAAATGTAATATTCTTGAGGAATCCTTCATCTCTGTCACACGTTTTTCTCTCGTCCCTTGGCAAAGTCCATCCTCCCTCTATCATTAGCCATTTCTGTCCCTGGTGATTAATGATTCTAATGAGCATGTGCAGCCATTCACTCAACGCTACACATTATCTTATCCCCTCTCGCCTAGGCTATGTATAATGTCCTTTAGAAGGAGATCTTGGCATTCTGGTCATCCTCAGCCCAAAAACATATAGTCTTTCTGTACAGCTTTTGTAGTATACATGTTCAAATGAAATGTAAAAAGTGTTGTTTTTTTTTTAAACCACAATAACCCTTTTCATGCAAGTAAATAATTTGTAATTTTCATCTCCAATTTATGAGTGTCATTAAAAGCATCTTCATTTCTACAACTTTTCTGTTTCAGTTCTGTTTATGGTTCAAGCGCATGATAGTTCTGTTCATTTCCACGAACAAAGTAGAGAAATATGTAAAAAGATGTGGAATGAAAAAGTGAGGATAGGGCAGATGAGAACACAACCGAAAGTTGCTGAAGAGTGATCACTGTTGCATAATTGTTATAAATGCCAGGCCAAGCAGTAATTCACCACGTTGGCAAATTTATTAACTTTACCAAAACAGTACATTGAAACACCAGCATGTTGGCAGCATTCCGATAGACATTATGATATCTGCTGGAAACTGGCTTAAATCCGAAGCAACCGGACTTTCGCTTATTGCTGGGTGTTAGTTGAGTACTTGATTACCTGAATCATGATGAGACAGTCTCATCCCAGTCACACAGTCTCATCATGATTCAGGTGACCAATTACTCAAGTCACACCAAACAATAGCATCAAAGGCTACGTTCACACTGCAGCCTGAAGTGACCAAATTCCGATTTTTTTTTGCCCATATGCGATCTGGATCTGATCTTTTCATGACAGTCTGAACAACACAGTTCGGATTTTTTCAAATGCGACCCAGGCCACTTGGATATGTGGTTCTAATTCCGATACATATCTGATCTTTTCAAATGCGACCTGTGTCTGTACGGCCAGTTCGCATTTATCCGACCGGTACGTCATTGATACTCGACAAACGTCACTAATCTGCATCCTGCTATACAGAAGCGGGAAGAAAAACGACACCAATGGCGGACAACAATGAGGAGCAATGGACGGAAAGCTCCGGTTAGAAAATAAATTAATGACCGCAAAATGCGTGCTAGCATTATAATCCATGTTTACTTCCGCAAACACTGAGCACTCTTGCTGCGTGCGATGTCGTTGTGTCCTCAACTTCGCATGTGGGACACTTAAGGTGTATGAATTCATTTTACACAGGAGATCACATACAAGTCGCATGTATTTGGAAATGTGAACGACCACGCCAAAAAATCCGATTTCACCAAAATAATCGTAATTGAGCATTAATGCCTGCAGTGTGAACGTAGCCTAAGACCCAGAAAAGTGACGCGACGGTCACTGATTTGCATCTGGCTCAGAATCCACCTAGGAGGATGGGCCTCCATGTTCTTAACAACAGCAGCGCTCCAACTACAGGTTGCTCAAGTGCGAGCCACCAGAATTGACAGACTCCTGGATAGGTGTCGAAACGATTTCAGAAAAACAGTGAAAATCCAGCTGCCACTGATTTAGCCCTGTTTGCCATGACCCGCATAATTGAGAATTTGCACAAGTGTGATATCTGCTCCAGTTCTGACCAGCATTGTTACTTTGATGTGCACAGGCTTGGGTCTGCATAAATTCCTCCCATCAACTATGTCACCATTACTAGCCATGCAGGGGTTGTGCAGTTCTTGCCTTAATCCACAACAGTTTGCGTTTCATTCTTGATGGATCAACTACTCAACAGTAACGTAGCTCTCCAAACATTATTAAAGGGAAGCAGCCTGTCATCTGGGTCAAACTCTACAATTGCTCCTCCTATTAGTTTCTTCACAACATGTTGTTTCTCCCCCCAAAAAAAGAAGGAGAATTTAAAATACTTACAAATAATCAGACCGGGTCTGAAATCAACGCGGTGTCTTTCATTTGGCTCCAACACAGAAAGAATCAATCCACTTGAAGATGCAACTGAAGCTAAACAGTTAATACAAGCAAGAATGATTATTGACTTCACATGATCTGTGAGCATCTGCAGATGTTTTGTAGAAACAAAAGGACACATAAAAAGTAAATAACACTGTCTAGACCATTTTCTTACCTGATAATCCTTAGGCTAACAAACAACAGCTGCATTTGCCTCACTGGTGTGGCTGTTTATTCCCTGCTAAAGCTATCTGCTCTAACTCACCCATGTTCCCCTGGTGATGATAATCTTCATAACAAGAATTACGAGCAAAAAATGCTCCCTCGATCCATTTTCTGTGTTGGAAATAAACAGCCATACATCGGGTCATTTTAATCGAATTAAAAAAAAAAGGTCCCTGTTTATCACCAAAAAAAAGTCCATGTTATATCTAAAAAAATTGTTTATTGGACTCTGGATCCAGATTACACATCATCAAATCTATATGGTATTAATTTCCTGCTTTTAAGATAGGCATGGCTGCCTATTGTTGTCAAGAAGTGCTATCTCCTTTTATTAAACAACGGAAAGGTGGATTATGATTTATTTATGTTTTGAACTGTCAATATTTATAGATTTTAAAGCTCTAATATATCTTGACATTCACCCATTAAAATTTAGTTAAGTCCTTTGTAACGTTTATTATTCTTTATGTATTGCATTGTGTTGCTCTGTTGGTTCTGATCATAATCAAAGTTCTGCTTATTTTAATTATTGTAGAACAATATATGTGAACGCGGCATTGTAATTTGCCGCCTACCCGATCTGTTCCATCCAAAGAGCTACTGGAGCTATTAGAGCATATTTATGTCACTGAACTGACAATATTTGCCGTTCCGTTGTCAAAATTGTCCCTCAGCATAGGGCTTGCCGTAAGGATGTGGAATGGTTAAACTTTTATCTTTGGCATACATTGTAACCGTGTCAGTTGGGCGATGGGTAAGATGAGAGCATGGCTGAAAATCCATAATAAAAACAAAAATAAAGACCACCATATCTGTGGGACTTATGGGTATCAGTCAGGGCACTGAAATACGGCTCATCACTTTTATGTTTGGAGCTGCAATTGGCCATTGGGATGTGAAATTAATATGACAGCGGGGCCATCTGCTAAAGGGGGAGCACAATGGCGACCAAGAAAACTGGTTTAGGCTTTGCAGAGGACATTTTTAATTGGATGCGTCATTCACAAAATAATATACGTGTCACATAAACTGATTTGTTGTTCTGATGGCGGCTTTAGATTTACAGCAGCTTGCAACAAAGACACAGGGAAAAACACACAGAAGGGAAGATGTGTTGTTAATTTTTATTATTTTAACTATTAACCTCCTAAATTGGATGGCACTGCATGAATGCTTCGCTTTATACAGATTATTCTGCTTGTTTTCAGAGTCAATGACATGTTAACATGTCCTGACTTCGGCGCATGGTAAGCCTTTTAATTACTTCTCAACCAAGCTACATGTTATCAGAGCAACAGCTTGCCGTGCAGGAAGGCGTAAATAACTGAATCCATATTGATCATTCTTTGAGAGGCTGCGATTCGGCAACAGTTTTCCGTGAGGTTTCCACTACTTAGATCTTTGATTTTCTGGCAGTAAACATGGCCTGCTTTGAGATGGTTTATTTTTCTTCAAGTAAAGCAAAAATTAAGATTATATGTATGTATTATGTGTATGTATGAGTGTGTGTATATATTTTGCACCTTTAAACCACAAAAAAAAAAAAAAAAAAATCATGCGAGAGGTTTTCAATACGTAAATAAATCACCCCTTAAAGTCATCCAGGCTGTTGTGTAAAAAATTCAGGAGCACGGATAATGGAAAATAAGACGCCCAAACAACTTATCTGGCTTTCCATAGACAAACTTGGGATCTTACCAGGCCTCTTTCAGGGAGTCCCAAACTGATCTTCATCGCTGCTTGGTTAAGCTATTTGATGCTTTGCAATGCTTCTCCAACCTACAGCTGTGTGGGAGCTCAGTTACTCCACACACAAAAAAAACCTTGTCTTCTGTAAAACAAGACCTTTTAGGGTAACATTGCACCCGAACGACTGTATTATAAGCCACAAAGATCGTAGGCTGACCTGATCTATAAGCACTGGTAAATTGATAGAACTCCTCTCTTGTATTAACAGGGCTTTAATTGATCATAAAAACATAGTTTATGTATGCAAGTGCTTACTCCATGTTAAAAGCAAAGGATTTTGTATGAATATTCCCATGCTAACACTGCAGAGGGGAGAATCCATATAATACTGCAGCAATGTAGGGGTTGAAGCAAAAACAAATGCTTAACTTTAACATTGAAGATCAAATGCAGAACAGGTGATCCGACAGCTGCTGGGCAAATAATTAGTATAAACTCTATTACTAAATAATAGTGTCTGTTTGGTTGAATGTGTGTGTACGTAGACTCTGATACGTCTTTCCATTGTGTACATTGGCTGTGCAGGCAAGGCTTCCAATGATCTTTTGTTTCCAGTCGCAGGATGTATGAAATGAATAAACAGATTGTCTTCTGGCACAGTACTTACACAGAAATGTGTTACAGATGCCCTTTTATGAGGGTTACATTACGGTAACAATGATCCAAAAATAAAATCGACATATTTCTAAAATAAGAATAAAAATGTTTTTTTTTTTTGCTCAAAGGAAAGGCAGATCCAAGCAGGGCGTAGCTTTAAATGTGTTCCCAGTCTTCAGTAGGCTTCTGGTTATACCATATGCCGCTAGCAATTCAAGCAGTTACTGTGTAGGACCCCCCACCCCCACCCCACTCTCCATCCACACATGCCCAGGAACTCACCTCCTCCCATTGTGCAGATTTAGATTATGCCAATCTATAATAAACATAACAACAAATCAAGAGTAAGTGAATCTTATGTACATTTCTCCTTGTTATGTAATCTCCATATTTATATCTCTGCAGTGAATTGCACCATTTTAATTAATCTATTTAAACACACACACACACACACACACAGGTCAAAGGTTATCCACTTTCTTTTTCAGATTTCATGTGGTTGGAAGACATAACTTGATATAAGACAATTTATTTGGTCAAACAATATAGAAATTATTTGATCTTTTTTTACATTTAGATTGCTAAATTACTTGTCATATTTATCTAAAATCAGTTAAGATTTACATTTAAATGATCAGTCATTTATATTTTGAAGAAAGGCTCCCTTTGTGTTCGAAAGCTATAAACAACAGCTTTTATTATGCTCCAGTGGCCTATAGGTTATTTGTTGCTTGGAAATCAAGGACAATGAATTAGTCTATACCTAAATATCCAAGAGCCCCCTTTATCCGTGGGTAGATGTGGGTGGGAGGCCGAGTCTGTCAGTCATCAATGCTTCATTGATCAAGGACAATCCTTGTCATAAAACTGGTCTTTCTCTTAAGAAATCACTCACTCCGTATTAATTATCACCAAGTCTGCTGCGTGTGGGCGTGCATGCAAGCGCATGCAACATTTTGTGGTCTTAAACGTGCAACTATCCACCCCTTTGACTATTCCACACTGGATCCTCTCGCTTGACAGGAGCTCAAGGAGAGATGAAATTCCAGCACCTTCCAAATACAAGAAATGCAACCAACATCCGAGAAGATCGAGCAGATCTTTTGCATGTTGTCCAGGAGAAAGAGGACAGCTAATCAATATTCAGGCTTTGGCAGGAATAAAATCTGGGCTTGCTTTATATATATATATATATATATATATATATATATATATATATATATATATATATATATATATATATATGCTGTGATGCATTTGTAAATAAGGGAGCAATAAACAGACATTTTCTGTTTTAATGCAAGCCCATCTTTCCTCCACAGGACTATACCAAAGCCTAAATTGTAATTTATCATCTTTTTGTATTTTTGTAGTTCTTTTTAAAAATAATGCTCCACTGGTTTAGTCACACATCATAGTGTTTTGCTTGGTGTGCAACTACCACAACTTTAAGTGTCCTGCATTGTACTCATTGGAGATCTTTATAATCAAATCAGGCTAAACCTGATTTCCCCCATATACTGAAACTATATAAAAATATAAAATTAGGTTTTATTATTTTTTTTTTTTGGATTTTGTAATTCATCACAGAAAGGCGAAACAAAAACAATAAAGCGGCATTTATTTTGTCGAAGACATTAAAGACCTTTTAACTTTATTTTTCTGTGCTGCATCTGTGCTCAGTTGTACAACGAAGAAGAAAAATTCTGCAGATAAAATGGACAGTGCACATCAATATAATTTCATTACATGGCGTTATTGTGACAATGAAGTTATACACAGTAAATATGAGAAACATAAAAAAAGTAATTTTCAAAATAAGATTTAACAATCAAGTTAAAAATGTAGCTAAGGCGACATTGGAAAATGCATACATATACCATGTAGGTGACACATTCTTTGTGTTTCTACGCATTGCCTATCTCAGTGCATACTGTACGCCCCAAAATTGCTGACAACAGTTAAACCGCGACTATTATTACAAACGGCATGCCATCAGCCGATTAACTACGTGAGAAAAAGACAGATTAGGCTAGGCTGTTTTTTTTTTTCTTTTCACCGCACCTACCAAACAACGACAAACCTCATGCAGCCCCATTTTAAACACGGTGAAAAGACTCCATGCAGATTTTCTCCATTAAAGCAGGGCGATCCACAGACGGAGCTGTTTTCTCTCTCCCATCGCCCTCACGTGAAGCCTCCTTTTGCCCTCAATTGTTTCGCTTTACTCCTTTTTTTTCTCTCTCTCTCTCTCTCTTGTTTTAAATAGGTATAAACCGAGATGAAAGCGTTGCTGGTCCACCTTTAAGCTTAAACTATAGCCTCGATTATTTTAAAATATCCAATCTAAAAATTCCCCCTGAATGTAGCATTCCCTTTGATTCACGCTTGACTCGAATGGCTTCAGGGCCAATGTGGGTCCGCCTATGGGGCGCCTTGAAACCGCCCCACTTTATCCCCTTTCATCATCTAACCCGGGGACGCCTTGAAACGGTGGGGCCAGTTATTGCTTTTTTTCCCCTCCCCGGACAGCCCAATGCGGACTGGCTAACAGCCAATCACAGTGTTGTTTACAATCTATGACTGACAATGCGCTGGCGCCGTGCCAGCCAATCAGATCATCACATACAAACGGGGGGGATTCATTTGTAAACATTAGGAGCAATAACCAAAGTCCATGGTAATAACATATCGAGAGATATTGGGTTTGCTGTCTTGTCTGAATGATTCATCACAGAGTTTAAACAGATTAGTTTAGAAAGTATTTGTCAAAAATCCCATGATGGCTGAACATATGGAAAAATAACACATGGAAACATCCCCAACCCTTGATTTGCAAAAACAGCTCAACTCAATTTTTTTACTGAAACAATATATATATATATATATATATATATATATATATATATATATATATATATATATATATATATATATATATATATATATATATATATGTAAAGCTTGATTTATCATAGTCAGGGGTGGCAAGATAAAGACCAATTATACCCATAAGATAGCCCCAAGTGTTGCCAGCTCTATATTATTGGGGCATATGCACCAGGATATCTTTAATGAACCCAGTAATCTCCTGATCAAACTTTCTCAAAAAGTTGTGACCTTTAACAGTAAAATGTCTAAAAAGCCACTTAAATAGATTGCAAGAAAGTCTGACAACTAGGAAGAAAAATAAAGAGAAACAAGTCAAGACGAAGGGATTATTTACAGTCCTATTTTTGCAAATGAGACTGCATTGTGTATCTGGTTATATAAAATAATTACACTATAAAAGTTCTGAATGTTTATGAAATGGTAAATATTAGTCTGAACGTTGAAGCCACAAGATTGCCAAAAGGTCTACTTCAACTTTAAAGGGTCTTACTAAGAGTTCATGCTGTACTGAATAAGATAAAGGCTGTGGTTTAGATCATAATTTCAGAAGGAAGCAGGTAACATTTTCCTTTTCTTTTTATAATTGTCATTTGAATTTACTATCATCCATTCACCCATCCATCCATCAAATTTACTATCAATTGACAACAAAATACAGCTGGATAACTAAAACTAAAAGAAGTTTTCAATATGGTTGATATGGCTCTTTGCCTAGGGCGCCATTGAGTGAGGGAATGGACCAATCATTTGAAATGAAAATAAGGTTTTTGTTAAAAATGTATTGTATTGCTTATTACCTATTCAGCTAAATATAGGGTGGTTTCCCCCAGTGTTGTGCTGGTGTATGCACTCTGTAAAAATATGGCCGTAAACCAGGGTTCACATATGATAGTAACACCAAAGTTGGTTTGTAATTAAGGATTGCTGTGATAATAAATTAAAGAGTTCTAATATAATTTGTAAGTAACTTTAGTCTGCATTTAACCTTCTCTGGTTCAACACAATTCATAACACAAAATACATCTAACACAATTTGGGATTCATGAAACATTCATTCTATTTGTGAACACCCAAAAAAAAGGTGCTTTTGAGGCTTCTGGCATTAGCACCCCTTTAGATTGATTGAAGCATTACAATTACAGAATATGGACTGCTCAATCCCCTAATGAACTTTTCTACATTGCACAACAGGTTCTTTAACACAAGTAATTCAATACAATTTTGTCTCTGACGGGTCATACATTTACTCCATAATGCATAATTTTTAATTATTTGATATGAAACAGAGCTGTTTTTGCTAACTTGCCTAATTATACTACCGTGGTTTGTTGTAGGGACAGAGCCGGTGCTAGATTGTGTGGGGCGCTAAACAAAGGTTGATTTGGGGACCCTTTTTCAATTGAACACACAAAAGCGCAACACCAATATGGTTGTGCATTCAAGAGCCTTAGTTTCATTGTTTACAAGAAAACCAATATTGATATTGACCATATCTGCAGAATCAATTTAGCTTGAGCTATGGGTCACATTATTCATTAAATAAATGTAAATAAATTGGTCTATTTTATTTTGCTGAATTACCAATTTGGTCTTGCAGGCTGGATACAGCTACAACTTTTAAACAAGAATGAGGAAGAAGACCTGAAGTTATTTATTATTTATTTATTTATTTATTTATTTATTACTGTACTTAGCCAACTGTCAGTAATTTATTAAGATTAATTTACTAACTAACATTTTTCCTCTGTTATTGCAATAATTATCTTTATCAGTCTTTTAAAATCATCTTTCAAAGTCAATCTTTAAATCTGAAATAATTGGAATTCTTTTAAATTTGATGTTCCTAAAAAGACGTTTCAAAAAGTCCATGAAATGCAACTATCAATAGGAACTTCTGGGATCTATATTCTGTATGAGAAGCATGCTTGGGGTCCCCCTACTGTTTTGGGTTTTCTAAGCACTAGCTTAGTTTGCTGATGTCAAGGGCAGGCTTTTCTTTTTTTTTTGTAGGGGGATGGGGGCATCGTGGAAGGAGCCGTCGGTGCGTGACGGAGACTAAACAGTGGAGGGCTGTGCAGCACAAATAAATCAATAAAGAAATGTTACTACTACTCTGTGTTTTTGTTTCTTAAATTACATTTACTAAACATATTAGGCATGTAAAACTTTCTGACTGGGAAGGCACTGCCCAACCACAATGACCCCACAACCCCCCCCTCACCCCCTGGGTGCCCCATTGGTGCCACCAATCACCTAGGTTTTACAACGCAATCCCATCCCCAGCCGTTATTGGGCCAGAGTACACACTAGACAGGTTGCCGGTCCTTCATAGGGCAACAAACACAGCACAAACAACTATACACGTTCTCCTACCTAAGGGCTTGAATTATATGCCAAGTGAATTAATATTGGTTTGCCCCAACATTTACATTAAAGGGGACATATGCTTTTACATATGCCCTTTTCACATTTGAATCATTCAGTTGTGGGCTATAAAATGGAACTGCAATGCTTTGGTCTGAATTCCTCGTTATTGTAGCTCCACAGGCTGCCTTTACGCTTCTGTTCTGAGGTTTGTCTGAGAACACCTCCATTTGGTGTGGTCTCTTTAAATGCAAACGATGCACTTCACACGCCGCTCCACTCCACCCCGTTCAGCCATTTTCATAGTTTGCTGGAGGATAGTGTCATGAATTGTGTGACTTAATAATACACCCGACTACCAAACATTTTGACTTATCCACCTGTAGCTTTGGCATCCTTGAGCTTGGACAACAAAATCAAAGTAAGAAAGGAAAATGGCGGATTAGGACAATTGGTTAATGCGAAGCCATTGACCTTGTGTGGCAGTTCTGTAGCAAATACGGTGATGTTATTGTTAAAAATAAAAACGTAATAGGGACTAGAGAAAAATATGTCCCAAACAGAATATAATGATCTCTACGCAGCACCTGGACAGACTAAAAAATGTATTTAGGGGCCAAATAAATTTTTCCATATGTCCCCTTTAAAATATCTTTATGGAATTTTTTCTTTATCCTCTGAGACATCTTCAGATTAAATTTTATTGACTTTTTTTTTTTTTTTAAATATACACCTTATTTATACATCCCCAAAAAATATAGCCTATTTTGTGTTTTGACCCCTTCCATACAACCCCCTCACCGGCCTCTGTTTAACTTCACAGCGCATTTTAAATTGCGTTCTCCTGCACTAATCTTCATTGTGAACAATCTCACCGTCACAGCGCTTTAAATCTGGCGCTTTTCACTCCGTTTCGCACCGTCAGTCGGCACGCCATTGGCTTTCGACGCGGCCCAATCAGAGGCTGCCGAATCTGCGGGCGGGCGGCACGAATCCATTAACATGCACTTATCCGACCAATGAGAGGGCGTGTTTACCCTGCCCCAGAGACGCCGAGGTGCGCAGTTGCATCGGGAGAGAAACCGCTGCTCGGAGAGCCGAGCCGCAATCCAGCCAGGCCGGAAGCCCCAGTCCCACTGGCCTCTGCTTTCACAGACTGAAGCAGCAGACTACTGCACAGCCTCAGATGGAGATATTCCACTCTAGCCACACTAATCTCAGATTCTGATTTTAAATGGGCGTCGCACTTGTACCTCCTGTCCCAGAGTTTTGTGATTTTAGAATTTATTGTTATGCAAGGATTTAACACACCAGTAAGTAGTAATTTTATATACTTGATATATATATATATAAATATTTTTCATTTAATGTAATAAAAACATTTTAGGGCCTGGCTCCTCGTTGCTAAGATGACTGAGGCAGTATTTTGTCCAAAATTGCTATTTGTGACACGTCGTGCATTATACACAGCACATTGTTGCAAATTTTGCAAATAACAAAGCAGGATGTGGCAATTCTCTAGAATATTTTTATTAAATATATAGTAATTATTATAATAACAATAGAATAGTTGTTGTTGTTATGTGTTGCAGTTTCTGTAATTACTTTCCAGATTTTATTTCTTTTTGTTTATCGTTTGTATATACGTTTGTATATTTTAGGGAAAAATATATAAATACGTTTGTAAGGAGGTTTTAAAATTCCAATAACCTCATTGTATTTATTTATTTATTTGATAAATTGCGTTGATCGTAAATTATGGCAGCTTTTTTTTTTTTTTACAAATTCCAAGAGGAAATATTTTACCGGGAGTGAGAGCGGGAATCATGTCTAAACGCGGCCGGCTGGGAGTGAACCTCAGCCGGACAGCTCAACCGTGGAGGTCGGCCTGTCTTCTCACGACCCGATCTATACGTCATAACTTGATTTGTTCAAACTGCCTCTCTGTAAATGCAAGCGATAGTCGCTTAAATGCCACATTTAAAATAGCAATAATAATAAAAACCTAAAATAAAAACGAAACATGTGTTTATTTGTTAAACGAAGCCGCTCACATCGTAACGATTTAAAAAAACAGCCGCAAGCAAAGCCTGCTTAAATTGTACATTTTGAGCATTCACAAAGCTGCATAATTCTCGTAAATGCGTCACCTATTTTATTCGACGCTCTTTGCTGGGGAATCCAGGCTGGAAGGAACAGCATGGCGAGAAAGGGGGGGAGGTAATGGCCGACTGCAAAGCGCTTTCTCAGTGTGAAGACAAAGGCAGTCCTCCCTGACGGGCGGCCATTCACCTTGGATCCCCCTTCCAGTCCACAAACCGACGACCTAAAATGCAGTAGCGAGGCTTTTTTTTTTTTTTTTTTTTTTGTTCTCACCTTGTGAAATCACATGCATGCACACAAATTAACACGGGAACCTCTCAGCTGAGACGGATTTTTTTTCCCCTCCCCTTTGCTTTTGGAGCGGTTTTTATTGTTGCTGTAGCTCTGAATTGTGGGCTGTAACTGGGGACGTGGGGTGATAATAGAGCTGAAATGAAATGGACTATATGATAACAATATGCTTGGTCATTATTATACGCTACAAATGTCACATATTTATTTTTGGTAATTCAATTTATTGCAACGTGATATTTTTGTATGAAGAAGTAACCCTTTGGGACCCCAGACTGAGTCAATGACAAAAAAAAAATCCATTATTTGTTTATATCCCTAATAATTTGGTAATGTAACCCCAATGTGCCTTCTGCTGGTGTGCTTTATTTTTGTTTAATTACTGGCTGCCTCCTCAGAGGGAAGGATAACTCTGACCCCTACCATTAACATCAAAATATATTTTATTGTCATTTTATAACGGTCTGTTTTCCAATTTAGACCCAATAATGCCCCCTTTTTTTGTTTTGTGTCAGAGGATGTCACTATAATGTATTTACTACTCAATTTGATTACCTGACCTGAAATAGGTCAAGTCAGATAAAGACAGTGAGAGTGCAGTTATTCACACACACTCACACAAGCGCACACACACAGGCACACACATACACAGACACACACAGAAACACATGCATGGGGGTGTGCACGGACACATGCACACACGCATGCAGAGCAAGCCTTCCAGGGGCTGCTGCATCTCTCGTCAAATGTGGGCTATTTCAGTGTTATTTTTAATTCCAAATATTTCTCTTATTTTATTTTTTATTTTATTGCCATGCCCTGGAGCCTAATGAACTCTGTTCATGTTTATCTAAAGCGCCAATATCCATCCACTAGGACGATTTATGAAAATAGCATTTATTTAAATATCACATTTCCCCTAGATGTGTTACAAACTGTTTTATTCTTTTAAGTTGAAAATATTTGAGGGGAAAAAAAAATGTTTCCCCTGTTCACAACAACTAAAAGCAACTTGCAGTAAAATGTGGAGCCAGTTTGGCTTTGGGGCTTACAGAAGCAGGAAAAATCGCCTGCATCAAGCCGAGACAATGGAAGGACCAGAAGAAGGAAGGCAGCGTTGTTTACCTCAGGATGCAGACTGAGTACCATCATTTTAACCCCAATGGATAAACAATAACTCCCCCCCCCCCCTCTTAAAACACAATGCCCTGTGATAATTTGCTGCAAACCATGGTTTAATTTTTTATTTTTTTTAAATTACATATTGTACATTCATGTGATAATTGTTTGGGAGAGTGTGACTGATATTTGCAGAATTTGCGTTTGGATTAATTATCTGGAACGATGGTGCAGAATATAGGGTATAGAAATTTTGACATTTGTGAGTCTGCTTGTTGTGCATGCGTGCGTGCGTGTGTGTGTGTGTGTGCGTGTGTGCTTCTCCATACTGGCCTATGCATCCCAGGCTGATCAATAGAGCTGAAGCTGAGCCTGCAGTGACGCCTCGCTGGCCGCCTGCATGCACTGTGGCTACTCTGCCAAGCAGTATTCACTCGGAACAGGCAGTTTTTTCCCCCCCCCCCCCACTCTCTCTTGCAAAAGCCTTAACGCAAAAGCGCGTGGAAACGTTTCAATGAAACAATGTATTATTTTATCACGCAGGTGAAGCATTTTTTAAAACACAAAAGGAGGCTGCTGTGTAAGAGTGTTGCATCGTGCTTGAGGTTTTAGTTCATTTTTTTTTATTTTTCCTTGATTGTGACAGCCGCTTTGAATTTCTCTGCTCTAACAGAAAAGATGATCGGGAGCTGCGCTTTTGGCTGGAGAAGCCTGCGATCGACTAAATGCAACACATAGACAACGAAGGGAAAGGATTATTTTATGGGTTTGCATCCGATTTCCCTGACCTACCCCGTCCGGATTTCGGATTACTAAACATTCCCGCGGAATGGAGGGACGGGATTTTGCTGCTCCGGCGCACCTCCTTTCGGAGCGGGGCGCCCTGGTGCACCGAGCCGCCTCGCGGATCGCTCCCTCGGGCCACAGCTCCGTGCAACACGCCGGACACTTCCCGCCAGGAAAGTACTACCCGTCACACATACCGATGGCTCCCCACTCAGGTCAGTGCAAAATCCACGTTTTGACATGTTTGTCTGCGCTTGATGGGGGATTCTGTTGTTCCAAATGCGCCATCAGCGTGAGTGATAGGCAAGTGCGGTGTCGAAGGAGAAATAATATATTAGCTTTTACTGCTCAGGGGTGACATTCAACAGAAATCTGCTCCTCAAACATAGACTAATAAAAATAAATTAAATGAAATTTGCATTAAGCCTCTGATTAGACGTTTCTGCTTAATCTGAATCTACACAATCAGCTTATTCCAAAAGGCAATAAAGGCAGCTTTGTTAAACAAATAGTGATTTGATTAATCGTTAAATGTCATGCAATAAATAAATGCCAAAAAAAAATAAAAATAAAATAACGTTAGGTGCCTGGTCTAGTTTTTAGACACAGCACATTTGCAATGGTTTCTTTATCTTGCATGCATGCATAAGGAGAATCTGTCACTTCGTGTAAAACTCATAGGGTGTCACACCAGCGCCATCACTTAACCAAAACCTCTATAGGTCAAACATTAAAGATATAGAGCTTGGATGGAAAGGTCTGCACGCCCTACAATGCAAGCTAATGGGAATGTTAAAGGAATACAAGCAATGCTGGGGGGAAAATCCGATTCTGGATTGGGCTTTGAAGTGTCTGGGTGCAAATGTGTTCACAGTGCATGCATCAGGTTTAACAAGTGACCTCGGTATCATTTTAAACCCATATGAGCACGTTTACAAACATGAGAGCATGCATAGAAGAGTCAGAATGTGCCTCTTAGCTGACACACTGCTGATTATTGTGGAAAAAAAACACAAAAAGGCTACTCCATATGTAGGGGTCCAACAAAACAGACATCATCAAATGCCTACATGTGCAGGTTTATTTCTTTTTTTAATCTCTTTATGACCACATATACATTTTAGTCATTAGATTTTTTTTAAACTTGGAATCGTGCTCTGAAAAATGCACCAAGAATTATAAAAAAATAAAATAAAAAAAAATAAAAAAATTACAGATGTTGTAAATTCTTTTATTTTGCAGATGCAGTGTTTAAATAAGTCGAAGCAATGACAATCAGCGCATCAAACACATTGTTTTTAAAAACACTGCTCTGTGATGATATGGTAATGAATCTTATAAAAGGACGCTTTTGATGCATCTGAGGAGTCCTCAGATCCAGAAAAAAAAGCAACACATATATATTTAGCCACTTAAAAGTAATTTTACCTGCAGTAACTGTAGCAGAATGAAATATTTGTGTAGACGGTTTGGTTGAGTAAGAAAGCGATGCACCTCCTATGTGTATTTTGTCTCATATTTCCCCACATTTTATGCATCAGTTTATTTCTTTCTTTTCTGACACCCTTTTTTTGTATGCTGCACCTCCTTTAAGCAGCGTTTCTAACACAGCAAACTAAATATATTTTTCAAATCGAATGTGTTCGTGAAGGTTGTGAATAAATTCTAAAAAAAAACATAAAGAAACAAACCAAGAATTAAATAAATCCAGCTAAACACGAAGCATAATAAGTCATTCTGGAAACTGTACAGGTGCTCTTTACCATTCCTCTCTCACCACATACGTTTTGCTTTTGGCATCGCTCATACATGTATGCATGGAGAGCCTTCTGCATTTGTGCATCTCCCCCCCCCCCCCCCCCCCCCCCCCCATCCATGCAGATGCTTTGTTGGGAACAGGAAGGCTAGTGCTGGTTGCACGGTGCAGGTGCTTGCGCCGCTCAGACGTTGTGTGCCTCGAACAATGTCAACGTACAGACCTACCCTCCAAATGTCATCACTGTTCAATGAGCAGCAGAGGTGCTTTATTGTTCTCCTGGTTTCGTCAGCAACACATGGGAGGGACTGAAAAAGCAGCCCTAATACCCTGCAGATAAATATGATTTAATTCTTGACGTTTTTCCCCCCCCTTTTGGTTGGATGAACTTACAGAGCAACTTGACATAATTTCACATGATTTCAAAACCTGTGCTAGGTTCTAAGAAAATTACATTGCCATTACATTCAGCTGATTTGCACTATTTGATTTATTGGTTTAATATTATTTGAAAATGTCAAGCATGTCGTAATGCAAATGGGCGGATGAGGGATGAAGCTTCATTTGAAATTATTCATGATTTTCATTTTTTAAGGTCGTGATGCAATGGAACAATAGATGCCTTCGGTTGAAACAGACTGTTTAGCAAGTTCACATTTTAGTGGACAATAAATGGATTTATGTGAAGCTGGTTCTTTGTTATATGAGTGTTTTGAACTGAAAGAAGGATATTTGATTTTTTTATGGTTGTTGTTTCCAAAGCTATTTATTTATTTAGGAGAAATTAAAGATATGTCATTTAAGCTTTTCCTGGCCGATATCAATTTCCTATTTTCCCTTAAGGACTCTCTTACCGGTTCCAATTTTAACACATTCAGAGTTTTCTCCTTAGAAAGATAACAAATAAGGGAGCAAAAAAATAAAAGCAAATTGCTGCAGATTCTTTGATGGAGGTAGAAGTTTTGAAGCCAGTAGAAAATAACAGATTTTGGAGAGTAAATGCTTTTGGTACACGTGTTTAACGACCAAAATTTGTGTTCCTAGTTGGGGTGCGTGTAAAGAATAGATAAGAAAAAAGTCTGACCTATTAGTATCTGACTGATTCATGATTATAATCCAATAGAGAGTTGAACGATAAAAGAATCACCTAAATCTTTGCATCAAAGCACATGCTTCAGCATTTTTCCATTTTCAATAAAACATTTTTTTAATAAATGCACGTGTACGGGTGACATGTTTATGCACTGGAAATAATGGGAGTTCTTACTTTTGGTGCATTTCCTTAACAGAAAAATTATATATATTTATTTTTTTCGACCCGCAGATTACTGATCAGAGTCGATCGAGAAAAAACTGGCACGTTCCAATCTCTGGCTGATTAGTCGGTGCACCTCTAGTAATTTATTTGAGTCTGCCTAATATCTGATCTCATCTACTTAATAGTGTTTTTTTAATAATTCCTCCTCCTTAATTATTACTCCTTATTTAGCAACTCTGGACTTTTAGGGTGTCAAACTGGTTGAGGGCTGTTCCTCTTAATGGGCCAGGTCATTAGCGATCCTTTGAGTGACCTGTGTATAAGCAACATAGCCGCACAAACTGTGCGTGGTGTTTGCGGAGTGTGTTCCCCCCCCCAGCACCCCCCTGGGGACTAACTTGCACACTAGTTCACATGAATACTTTACAAAGAGCATGAATATTTCAGGGTTAATGTAAAAATGCACTGAGAGGCAGGTTTCTGATGTGGCTCCTTGAAAGGCCTCGTCTGACTTTGCAGAGGTATTTATCACGAGCGCTTCTGACACCTTTTGCTGTTGAAAAGAGTGACGGCACTTGCAACACTCTCCCGTGGCACAGTTCCCAGCAGGGTTGCAGATTTTTAACATAGTATGGGAGAAAATATTCCCTTTTTTTCCCCCTATTGCACAGACTTGTGAGTTGGGCGGTAATTAGGCTACGCCATGCTCAAGCACGCAGTTCCACCTTCTTGCTCGCCGAACCATGTTGCTCAGAGCCGGTGGAGATTCTGTCAGTTCCCATTTGCCTCTGTCCATCTTCACCTACTACAAGTCGGTCATTTGTAATGCACGGCAGGTGGTCGATTTATAGTGTACACTTGCACTGTGTTCTGGGAATGTGACATTGGAGCAGCTCCTCTCTTTGTGCGCTCCCTGAAACAGTAAGACCTTTAAACGCATCTAATGCTGTTTAATTCGGCCAGGTCCTTTACAAGGACTTTGAAATAGTAATTTTATCTTCTGCTGGCTCCAGTGGAAAGTTGGAGACAGACTTGTCTTTGGCTGTGAAGCCGGGATTCAGATTTTGGGCCGTGTCAGTGCACAGAGACACAGTGGGGCTGTCTTCCACCGCTGGCATTTATGGCCGTGGGTTCATCTTTCAGCCATATTGTTCTGATCAGGCCACTCCGTCTGAGGTGTGGCTGTGTGAAAGCAGCGTGGGGGTTCAGAGCTCTGCTCTAAACACCCCATATAATCAAAGGTCATATTTGTGTCATCTTCCTCGCTTGGCCTCCCTTTCCTTTACATCTGCCCTTCTCCCTTTCCATAAGCTGTCCTCCCTGTCTCTTCCCCTCCAATTTTTCTGTCTCCTTTCTTTCCAGCAGGAAGACCCTTGTGTCTGGGAAGCAGTGGTCTTCCTGCCACTTCTGTTTTAGCTACCCTTCTCTGCCTCTGGGCCATTGTTGCAGACCCCAGCTTGGTGCATGTTTTACAGCTGCTGTTAAAGATAAAAAACAGTCCCTTCCACCCCCTTTATTGTTTACTGGTAGGATGTCCCTGTCATTCCCTTGGTTTTTATGTCCTCGCTGGATATCTAAGAGCCTCCCCCCCCCACCCCTTCAAAGGTTAGGTTCTGTCTGCCTTCACCCTTTTTTTCCCCCCCCAAAGAAGGATAAATAACTTTACAGAGAGTTTTATTGAACGTCTCATTGCAGGACTATCCCATGGGTCTGTGATTGTTAAGAAGACCCTTCAAAGACAAACACAGGTGTCTCTGGTGGAGTTAGCAAAGGGGTAGTTACAACCAGGGTCCTCAAAAAAAAACCTAAAACGTCAATGAGTGGTTAACAGTTGTTCAGTGGAAGAGAGGGTTCTGCTTCAAGGCCTTGGCGCTCACGTTTTGTGAGCACTTAAAAGATTGTATCAGTGCTTTGTTTGCCTCTTGTCCTTTAGGAACCCGGGTTGTGGTTCGTTTGAAGAGATAGTTCAGGGTTTTTAAAGTAGGGTTCTTGATGGAAGTACCAGTAATAATTACTTTACATGTACCGGTAATAGTCAGATGTCGCATGACGTGAGTTTGTATAAGGGGAAGAAATCCTCAGAGAAGTGAAAGGCTAACGGCTAGTCAGACAGGGACTTTAATTTAAGCAGATTTTAGCAACTCAAACGGAGAAATTGCATATCAGTGGGATTCAATACTACTATGACATATGGATATTAACGGTGCTATCACACCAGGGCCGTCTGAGGGACTTGGTTCAAACAGGAGAGCAATGTTTAAAACCATCACACCTTCATTCAGTTTGATTTACAGTCACCCCATTTCATTGGAAAATGGATGAAAAACTACTTGGTCAATGCCATTCGCTTACAACAGCTACTCATTCAGGCCACACTCCCAAGAATCTGCCCAGTATGAGCATCATGTCAAGCAGCAACTTATCCAGACTTGTTTTTCTGTATACAAGAAAAGAATGCAGCAATGCAGATAAAAAAACAGCAAAGAGGAAGATAGGAAGACATGATGGCGTGGCTACACAGACGCAGAGAGAGGAATTGCAAGTTTTTAGATCACATGTATGCCAGCAAGTCATGTGTCCCTTTCTCCCTTTTAGTTCACTTTCAGCTGCTCTATTTGCTTGTCTGTCCACTCTGGGGTTAACTTTGACATGTACTGAGACCACTACGTTCAGGAGTTTGTGTGTTTGCTCCACTTCAGAGTTTTTTTTTTTTTTTTTGGCTAAACAAAGTGGACTGTCTGGGTACAAAAAGATTTAGTGTGAAAGCGTGCCAAATGTCTTCACTTGTCATATGACACAATTGTTACGTTAGTTGCTTATTTATCTGTCAAACCGCATTTGTTTTAGCATTTTAAAATTACTCTGGTCAATACTGCAGTATGCCTCATCGGCTTCAGCTTTTCGCTAAACGGACTTTACAGATGCGGTGCATTTCTTGTAATACCAAGTACACAAAATGAAGTCATGTTCATCAACACATGCATGCAGAAATATGTCGTAGGTGCAGGTGACTTTGGGCTCTGTGTCATGTCCGAGGAAACGTTTCCAAACTTTTCTAGGCGACTACTTTCCCAAGCCATAGCTGCCTACTTCCCAGCCTTCTGCATTAATGCCACAAAAATGTAAGTAAACGTTTAGAATTTACAATAGGCTGGTTTATGTGTACTGTGTCTGAAAAATTTCTGAAAAAGTCTCTACAGCTACAAACTTACCAAAGGCTTCTTACTTCTTACTGCATCTGTAAGTGCAGACGTCTATTACGTTTGATATTGCATTGTATCTCGAGGGTGTAAACATAGTCATAGTTAGTTGTTTTAATTTGCTAGAATTGGCCAAAACAGCAGCAAGTATCCACTTGCAAGGATGGTGTGTAAGCTCTGTGAATCTCAGCACCCACTACTCTTAGACCTTTTCAGGTTCCTACATTCTTTAATCTCAGGCCTTAATGCATAAACTTAACCTTGAAACCAAACCGTATCACCTTTTAGTAGCCCTAACCTAAAACACAAACTGCATCAATTAGTCACTTTTTTTTTTTTATCCTACAGGGAGTTTTGAAATACTTGCGCATGTTTTCCCCGGTGCACGTGTCAATCGTAATGTCATGCATGAACCTGAAGGATTTTGGAATTTGAGGGCTTAGAGCAGTGTTGAGAGTCTGCAGCTACCTGTTATTTAAAATGGCGGCCTCACAGACTTTTAGCCTTATACCCTTCTGAGGATGTCTTCACTTGACTCAAGACTTGCAGTGGTGTGACATCCTTTAATTACTGAGAATAACTTCACTGATCCTCACTTCAAAATATTTTGACTATTTCTTTTTGTCCACCATATTCATTTAGCTTCATAACACCTAAATCTGCTAATAAATATACCGGTCCTGTCTCTGTAAGAAAATTGTGGAGGTAATCAAAAGATAACATCTACAGGAGGAGGTGCAGTGATGGGATGTAGGTCACAAGTTTCATTTTGGCCCCTCCATGGCCTGTTGTTAGACTCATTTGTGGATCTTTGTGAGATGACACGGTTCAGAGAGGGCTCCCACTGGAGTTCGCCTGAATAGTGAAGGCGTTGCTTGGCATCCTATACCTGGCTGGAATAGCACCTTGTCTGGTGCCGCTGCTGCCACTGCCATCTGTCCCCTGCCCCATAACGCTCCCCTCCTGGAACGTTAGCCCCCCCCCCCCGACATCATTTCAAATAGTCTCACCTACAACAGGAAGATAATTCCAGTCTACTCAAGTATCCGCGCAATTCAAACACAGATGAACCGCTGACATTTTCAGGAGATCGTTTGTTTTTGTTTGAAATCGCGTCGAAGATTGTGTTTTGGAAATTTCCTCGCCTCATCAGGTAACTTTTCCAGCTGTTTGGGATCAGTGTTTTAGCTTGAATTTCAGCGGCCATGTTGCAACAGATACTTGCTCTTCAAACAGACTTCCTCCCTAAACTTACACCATGTGGCACGGTGCCACACAAACCCTCGCCTCGAGCGTGGGGCGTGCTCGCAGGCCCAACACAAAGGAGACCCAGGGTTGAGAGGAACGGGCAGGGAAATACCTTCCTGTATTGGATTTCAGATCATTGGATTTCAAAACCCCTCTCATCTATTTTGAACTCGGCATAAGGAAGTGAGAAGTTAAATTAGGAATTCGGTTGCTTTTGTTAACTTCCTCTGACTAAAGCATAAACTGTATAAAACCTGGTTCACTTACTCCATATCAACCATGGCAGTTTTGCATTTTTTTTTTCTGCCTTTCTTCCTGTGTTCCTTTACCCTTCCTCCTCTGACCCTATCCCAACATCAGGCGGCTGCTCATTGAGCTGCCCCAGGCCTACCTCAGCGCGTGGCCGTATTGCATGTGACAGCTGTTAGACATCATTAACGGCTCAAGCAGAAAAT
This sequence comes from Fundulus heteroclitus, assembly GCF_011125445.2. Taxonomy (NCBI): domain Eukaryota; kingdom Metazoa; phylum Chordata; class Actinopteri; order Cyprinodontiformes; family Fundulidae; genus Fundulus; species Fundulus heteroclitus. Next base: position 18,308,853 of record NC_046376.1, read on the forward strand.
CCTGATTACTTTTTTTTTATTCCAGTTTTATTAATGTGAATGTTGAATGAAAAGAAAAACAAGGGGGGTGGGGGGGAAGTGGGCAATGGCTTTATTGTTGTCATTGGATTAGCGGTAAGTGACAATACTGTATGCGTGTAAGTGGGTGAATATGTGTATGGCGGTGTTTGGGTCGGTAGGTGGGTGGGATTGGATGCGTCTGTGTGTGTGTGTCCTATGTTTTTGCAGATGTCCAGCCTCCTCTTCCACAGCTGAGGCCCCCTGTGGTTGGCTGTGAGGCGGGGACAGGTGCATTGTTAACCTTCCAATGGCTGAGTTTGTCCCTGCTGGAGCTGAAGTTGAAAAATGCTTTAGGATGAAAAATGCAGTTTGTCTAGATGTTCCTGTTTATGCTGCTTTTGTAGGGACGAGAAATGCTGCTCTAATGATGCAAGTATTTTTTTGACCTAAAGAAATTGTGGAATTTTTCAACTTCCTGGCAACATTTTGTGTGCATCATGGTTTAAAAAGCTCAGACTTGTAATTTACCACGAACATTTATTATTCTGTGTGGAATTTGGAAAAAAATATATGTGTACAAAGCAACCTAAAGTAAAAGAGTACAAAGGGTTGTAGGAAAAATCTCACTCACATCCTTAATTTACAATACCAATTGCTATTGGTATAGAGTGTCCCCATTTGCAAACTTAATATATTTAAATATTCATCTGTCTCTTCCTCCATCAGATTAATAAATAAGGTAGATTTATGGTACGGGAATGCACTACTGTCATGTTGATGCTCTGGTTAGATCTATTGGTTTGTTAGTTGTTTGAAATATATGTGGTCAGATACAATATGTGTTTTATTGAACAGTGTATGTATTTTTTGCATTTACTGTTGTGTCGTTGTGAATTATGTGTATTTATGGTGTTTAATGGTGGTAGCTTTGTCTAGCATGTGTAGTCCAAGACAAATTTCCCCTGTGAGGACAAAATTATGTCTGTCTGTCTGTCTGTCTGTCTGTCTGTCTGTCTTTCTTTATTATCCATCTGTCCGTCCTACCGGCGCCTGCTAAAGCCTACCTTGCAGTTGTATGAGCCTTTTGTGCTTCTCTCAGCGTCATATTGAAACACCTCCCTGATACAGAAAATATGTAGCTTTGAGGCTTCTTTGCTCAGTAAAAGCTTCCACACTGAAGAGTATTTGTGTGTCCTTTTAGCACTTTTGTTTATTTCCACTGTACTCAGCAGCACCGGTTGAATTCGTGAGTTTCCACCTGGCCGAGCACCAGTTTTTTTCCACATTATCTTTTACCCTTTTTGCATGTTGTTTGAAATGTACTCATGCTTTAAAAGAGGACATTAAACGATTTTGGTAAAGATCAGCTCAATGGAATACTGAAACCCAAGAAAGAATAAGCTTTATTTTCATCATAACCATATGTCACCAAAAGTCCCTTGATAACAACTTTTGACAGAAATTGGAATCTCTCTTTTATCTGGACCCCTTTGCCTGTTGTGGCCACTAGGCTACACTACATCCTCTCTGTAATACAGCATGCTTCTCCGAGATGTGGGGCAAACGACTGGCTCTGCTGCAACAGATGTGTGTTTGTCTGCTGTTGGTTCATGCATATTAGCTCATATTAGCTCTTCTTGCTGTGCCCATCCAGTGACCTGTGGGGGATGGGAGGAATGAGAAGGGTTGGGGGGGGGGGGGGGGGGGATGGTACAGACTTGTGTGTGGTGAAGACAGAGAGAAAAAACACAGACCGACAGACAGACAGTGCAAAGCGACATCAAGACTAGATGCACACTGTCACATAACGTCATAAACCTACTTGTGCATCTCAAACAGAAAAGGCACACACACACACACACACACACACGCGCGTGCACACATACACACACATTTGCGCTCCACACAAGCATGTCACACAGACTCACACATCTCGCTTCCCAGGAGGCCATGGGGCCAGTGGGACAGAGAAAGCTTGCGAGCCTGGTTCATCTGTTTACATCTAATTATAGAAACAGTACTATTTCTGAAACTGCCGCTCCAGCTTTTTTTTTTTTTTTATATCCTTTAGAGAGAATAAAAAAAGGAACAGGAGAAAAAAAAAAAACAAAGCTTTGACAGGCCTTTCTCACAACAGTGAGCGGTTATCTCATCCCATCAGCGCCGCAGAAGTCTCTAGTCCCTCAGTACAGTACGAGAGGACACGTGGAGGGAGGGAGAGAGAGAGAGCGGCTTGTGTTGTAAACCCTCTCATCTTCCTATAACATGAATGTGCAGTTTTACGAGATGACACTTTCTTTATTATCCAACCAATTAGACTGCCTACCCTGATTAAAAGAAAAGAAATGCTTCACCTCTGTCCTGTGGGCTCTTGCTTCGCTCGCAGGGAAAGCACTATCCCCCACAACAGCCATAGGAAAAAGAGAAAAGAGTAGAAGCAAGGGATTAACATTGTATCTAATGCATCTAGCGCTAAAGAGACAGTGCCAGTGTGGAAGTTAATCCTCAATCTTAGTTGCTGATATCCAGCTGAGTCGCTGAGTGGCTGTTGTTTGCCAGGGCTGCCTAGAGGGGGGAAGCTGTAAGGGGGAGGGAGGCGGAGGCGCTAAGCCACTGCCTGGGGATGGCAGGTGAGAGCCAGATCTGGACGGGGTTGGGCTGGTGGTGTTGTGGTTGCAGCTTCTTGCAGGTGCTTTCATAAAGATCCCCCAAGGCCAAACCCGCAGCCTGCCGGGTGGAACCTGAGCCAGGTGGACAAATCCCCACCCACCCCCGCCACCCCAACCCCTTTTTGTAGCACACAAGCCACCGCACAATGGAAATGCACACTTGCGCGCGCGCGCTCCGCTGCCACCGCAAACTCCACGCGCTTTAGTCTGAGACGTGGCAGGTAAAATTAATTGGCCGCGAGGACGTAACGTTAATGCCGAGATAAAGGTGCGCTGTCTGGCCGAGGCGTAGCGTAATGGCCGCGATGATAGCTCCATTGTGTTGATGTTGAGAGGGGTGTTTAGCGGCAGAGCCAGCAGGGCCTGTTCTGGAGGGCTGGATAGCTTCTGATTAATAGTAGGGAATGCTTTGAAGTGACACCCAAGTCCTCCCACTCACGGGCTAAAAGCAATACCATCAGTATAGGTAGTGCTCCAACTTCCTCAGTCTTCATTAGACCATTTCCCAATGCAGCTCTGTCTCACCACCTGGCTCCCACACACACCTGCCTCTTTCGGTGGAGAACGTCTGGGAGCTTTCATGCTTTTACTTATTATGTAATTGTTTCACGGCTTTCTGTTATTTCTCTTTGTCACTTTTTGGAGGTTTTTATTTTATGTAAAACCCCACAAGGAGGCTTTCATAGTTTTTCCCATTTTACCACTTTGGTGCAACAGACTTCTTAGTGTTTTTGGGTGATTTTATGTGATAGACCAACACAACGTATTGCTCATGTTTAATTGTCAATACAATGATATACGATCTGCAATATTTTGTAACAGCAAACATGAGCAAGGTGTTGCATTTGTAGGCACTGAGCCCCGTTTAACTCTCTTATACACATAAATAAAACCCATTGCAGTTGCCTTCAGAAAACACGGAGTAAGTAAATAGTCTTGTTTGTAATTTGAGGGTTGTTCAATTCAACCTTCAGAAAATTGTAAGAAAAATGAGTCTGGGAAAGCTACCAAGAAATGTCAGGGCCCCTAACCTGAAGCGCTGGGCAATGAGAGCAAGAATCAGAGTCCCTGGAAACTTAGGGGAGCTGCAGAGACACACAGCTCAGGTGGGAGAATTTGTTCACTGAATGTCTGCTAGTTGTGGCCTTTTACGGCAGAGTAGCAAAAATAAAGCCATAGTTGAAAGAAAGCAATAGGAAGTCCCTTCTGCTTTGTGCCTTTGATCATGTAGGGGATGCAGCAGACCTGTTGAAACAGGGGTTCTGTTCAGATGAGATCATAATGAAACTTTTTGGGCCATACTGAAAATACTGTGAAGCAGAAAAAAAAGGCTGCTTTAAAATCAAGTTGTGTGGGCAGCGACGCTGGTCAGAGTTGAAAAGACGCATGGAGGTAAAGGCAGATGATCAAGGTATTTTCCCGTCTCATAAGCCTAGTCAAAGTCCATACCCAATGAAAAATCCTTAGCAAACATAAAAATTGAAATTTACAGGTGCTCCTTACCCAGTCCGACTAAAAACAAATGCACCTAACACCGATTTTTACATGTAAAGACAATTAAAAACAGTGTATTATTTTCCTTCCAATACGCAATCATGCACAATGTTGCTGACTGACAGAAGTTGCCAGTTGTAACTTGACAAAATGCGGAAAGGTTCATGGAGTATGAGTATTTTTTACAAGCCAGTGTATTATGAGAGGTGAACTGTGGTCCAGCTAGAAGACTTACAGCGTTGATGTGGCACAAGTGGGACACGACTGGGGGGGGGGGGACTATCCCCGGGATCCATTTTGATCGGCCGCGGTGACAGACGAGCCGCAGCTGTGGATGTGTTTGTGTTTGCGAGCAGGCGTGTCCGTTAGGGGCCGCGTGCGCGTGTGAGAGTTTAAAAAACCATGCCAGGAGAGGCAGGGCTGGGTCTGTCAGCTGTTGGAGTAAAGTAAACTATTAGCAGTGGGACAAGGCAGTGCTTCCAGTGAAGAATTAGAACCAGTTCTAATTGCAGTGAGGTTGGGCTATGATTACATGCTGGCTAATGCACTGACAGACCTCTTACTTGGCTGCCTCTCAGAACGCTGCTGAAATGGCTGAATGCCTTTTGGTTATACAGCATAATGGGAGGGTGTGCGAACACACTTGCGCGCTCGTGTTGGCTATGTGTGGGTGGCTGCCTGTGTGTGTGTATATGTGATTAAACTTGCTTTAAAGAGTTCTTTTTTTTTTTTTTGCATGTTTTCTTTTTAAAGTTTTGCATTTTCCTTACACCGTGTGTGTGTGCGTGTGTGTGTGTGTGTGTGTGTGTTTTCATGTGATAATGGTGCGCCCGCCGCCTGTTCCTCGAGTGCCTGTCATTATTTGTTGTAGAGGCAACTTTTCTTCCCAAATCAAAACTCAGCTGGCACAACCGTCTCTGAGCAGTGGGGAAGGGCTGCGTTTGAGATTTGATGCATGTATGTGTTGTATTTGTTTGTGTGTGTGTGTGTGTGTGTGTGTGTGTGTGTGTGTGTGTGTGAGCGTGCATGCCCACGGGAAATGGCAATCAAAGGAGCTGTGTGGTGGGGAGATTGTATGAAAGGATCGAGAGAGGAAACAGAGTGGCAGGCAGCTGAGAGGGCAGCACGCCGGGATGGGGGTGGGGTGAATGGGGGGGGGGGGGGGGGGGGACGATGCAGGTGCCTAATTCTACCTCATCCCTGGGCATTTTGCATTCCATCCATCCCTTTCGTCTCCACTGCTGTACAACCCTGTTGATATCGTAGATCCACCTGCTTCAGCCGCAACAGTGCTGGTATGCCTTTGACTCTGTAATCACACGGAGGAGCGTTTGTTCTCTGGTATCAAGAATATGTCCTCTAAAATTACTCAGGTATAAATTATTATTATTGTTTTTTCAATGTCTTATCAAAACGCCAAAGTGTGGAATGTGATGCGGATAAATTCACTATTTGGGCTTATGCTGTCATACAGACATCTGTGTGTTTTCACCAGGGGTCAGAAGGTCACAGAAATCATTGACAAGAATTTACTGGAATTTGGTTTATTTATGCTGATTGCTTACTGGGTTAGTCAAGGTTCACCAACACCCCGAGGTTTCTCGGTTCCTGTTTTTTAATTCAAGTTGGGTTTTTTTCTATGCAGGTTTTACAGTGATGCATCAGGAGTGTTTGATTGAAATGACATGAGTGGAAGAAAAAAAAGAGATTCAGCTTGCCAAATAAGTTCATTTGTGCTTACGTGGCCTTGTTGGCTCTTGTTAACATAAGTGCAAAAAAAACCAAAAAAAAACTGAATAGATTTGCTGATGATTTTCCAGCATCATTCCCATTTGTATGACCGTGATAACTCCTGTCCTCTTAAAGTTTTATTTCTGCCTCGTGAACAGAAAGCATAGCTTGGACGACTGCATTTTTCCAATACCATTATGGAGAAACACTTAAAGCAATCAGAGTTTGGCGGCAGATGTCTAATCCTAATGTTTTGTCAAGCTTTGGGCTGCCAATACTGATCTTCGCCTATTTAGATTTATCCTTAAGAACTTTATGACAGTATAAGAACATAAAACACAATTGAAAACATTTTATTTTCTAGACACTATGCTGTAATTTGTCATTAATCTTTTATATTAGGAGCAGCAGAGGGGATCTCACGACATGTGTGTGACAGAGCAGTTGCTCCTAAAACTGCTATTTCAAAACAATGTAACAATTAAGACATTTTAGGTTTTCTTCGACATCTAATGTTAGCAGTTAGCTAATTTAAAATTACTAAAATAAGTCTTTGCTTATTCGCTAGAGAATGTAGACCTGTTGCCCTAGCTCTGGGATTTCCAAAACGATTTCAACATTTTCAAATAAAGCATGTTTCTTAACACATGTTGAAAGCTCAAAAGGAAAAATAAACTTTTATGTCGTCTTCGTTTAGGGTTGCTCTCACTTGCAGCGCGCACAAACGACATGTCTGGACATGCCGTTGAAAATAATTGACTTTTATGAGCTTCTTACTCTTTTATGCGTCTCATACTGACAGTCGCTAAGCGAGTCTTCTTCCTGGAGTAACAGCTATTGCAATGAAGAGGGTTGTTTTCAGAGCTACCTGCTTGGTCTCAATAATGATTGATTCATGATCAGAAAAAGATGAGATTTTTGAGTTTCTGCTTGACGGGTCACGCTTAAAATCATCCATTTCTAGTCCTAAGGTGATTTTCATGTGCAACGCCACCCACGGTAATCTTTTCCTAGCTCTATTAGTGTTTTGCTAGAAAGCCTAGTCAGGCATTTTGAGATTTGAAAGGTTATTAGATCAAAGATGTAACAACTGATGTTTTATCACTGACCATCTCCATCTCAACACAAAGGGATACAAGCAATATATAAACAAATAAGCACCCATAAATGTCCTTAATGTTGCTATAACAATACTTAGTCACGTTATTCTCTAAAAAGGCTGTTTTTGTTAAAAATCTTCCCTCTGACATATTGCTCTCATCAGCGGTAAGCAAGGGATGCAACAGGCTCTTAATGTTTGAGCTGAAGATCCGAAGCAATGCTTGCAATGCTCAAAAAGCGGAGTCATATTTCCATTTCTGATTGCCAGCATGTTGATAGCACATAGAAGTCGCTCCTAAATATTCAGCCAAGGTTGGTTTGGTCACAACTGGGGGTCAATGGGAAACTTGGGTGTCCTAAAATTGTAATTTGTTTAGGCTTGATTTCACCTACCAGGTTGTGATGGAACCTTGGGCAAGACTTTTAAGCTTACGTTGCCTACTGATCTGTGAACTGGTGCCTAAACGTGTGTTTGTGTGTGTGTGTGTGTGTGTGTGTCTGTGTTTGTGAGTGAGTGGGGCTGGGTGAATATGGCGTTTTAGCTTTTGGTGCTTCTCTGAAGTTCTCAAAAGCTTGAACTCAAAAGACATTCTTTTCTTAATCCATTGACTTATGTAATTTAAAGAATGTCTGATAATAAAGATACTTTAAAACCCTTATTTGTTTAGCATATCTTATTTTATCATTTAGTATTATTTTACCTAAATTTAGAATGGACCGAAGTGAGGGTGGAAATGAAAGGTTTTTTTTTGGACTTAACGTGGAAGTTGGCTCCTATTAGTTGCTGACACCTTGTTTCATTTGTGGTTGTTAGGAAACCAAACAACATGTCTTTGAGTTATGTTGGTGACGTAGAAAGTCTGAAGCTCTCTGGCTAATGTGTGACAAAGCAGTGAGGTACGGGGAGAGAATTGGTCATCCTTGGTTACTGGAAATTGCGCTGGGGATAGCTATGTAATTATGGGAAACGGATTGGAAAATCTTAATTTTTACACCGGTAAACCATGCAGCTGCATGGGATAGCTAGTTGGGGGACTGCTGACGCTGGCAAGATTAAGAAAATAATTATGATTTAGGCTTTTTTTTGTATTTTAAATGTGAGTAAATGTGCGTATTCCCATTTGACACCTCTTCTTTCAGAAAGTGGAGCTGCTTTGAGGATCAATACTGAAACACTGTATGCATCAGTGCACACATAAAACACACACTTCTGCACTGTCTCATCTGTCACTTGACAGAGCTTTCTACTACTCTATGGGCTCTCTTTCCCTCCAAGCAGATGGCGATGTTGTGCACAGCGTCTCATGTTTCTCCAGCTGTATCTGAGGCTTTTTAGCTCAACAGCCCTACAGTATAGGTAATAACCCTTCCTCAGAACCAGAGGTTGAGTCCTGTGCATTTAAGTCAAACTTTTTTAAGAACATTAGCTGTTGATAGTTTGATTGACATATAGCCAATTCTTTATGGACCACTTTCCCCCAGATCTGCCAGTACCACTTACCTATAGTTGCAGCTGTACCACCCTGCCTTCTGCAACGGGGTGTGTGCTTTTATGCGGGCAAATGAACAGGATTTACTTGTGCCTCCCTGTTCGTTCCGTGCTTGCTTTTGAAGCCTGCGCCGATCCTAACTGTAAGTGATTTTTATGAGACCAGCCTCTGTGCCACTAAGCCAGGCGGCTGTGCTGCAGCCAGCCCCAGTGCAAGAGCTTTAGCGATGCCATTGCAACACACAACATCTGGGGGGGACTGTGCCGTAAATACGAAAGGCAGAACACACTCGTCTGTGTTGGTATTTGTGTGCATGTAATAGGAGGAAGGTGGTTAGCTTTGGCTGTTAGGAAAAACAGGAGTCTGGCTTTTTAAGTGAGGCCTCAGACATCCCCCCGCCTGCTTCTCTTGATTTACAGGCTTGTGTAGGAAATCTCCCATTTGTCACTTTTCATTTCTTTTTCCCTTACTTATGCTTCATTTCTTTTTCCCTCCTTGCTTTTCGCTCTCACACCAAATGTTAAGATGATTCTAAACAGAAAGGGAGAAAGAAATATATAAGCGAGCGGAGAGATGCATTTTTCTGTGCAAATGTTCCCAGCTGTGGCGAACACACTATTTGTCTTAGTGGTTATGTTTTAGTTCATATTCATACATCGGTTTGTTTGAAGCAAGAATGTGTGCCATTAGGTGGCGTATACCCAATAACTATAAATGTTTCAAGCCACTAGTTAACTACATTATTTTAACATTGTTGCCTTATGAGAGTCCAGAATGGCCTGATTTTGTTAGGAGAACATTTCTGGCCAGAAGAAAACCTGTTAACCAGGTTTGCTGCAAATACCTTCTGGCCATCGCATTTCGGTGCTGAGGTCACCCTGAGTTCGGATTCGGTCTGAAGTGTCTGTGTGTGTGCATGTGAAATTGTAGCGGGCGAGTGTTTGGGTTTCATGTTGCTCCTTCCTCACTCAGGTGGAAGCCATAAATCTGCCTTTTTCTGGTTTGCCGAGGATAAAGCTGGAGCGCTTGGAGTTTCACTCCTATGTTAAAGCAGGGGACGGAGGAAGAGCGACGAGGAGAGGAATGGGTTGGATTGAAAGAGACGAACAAGAGAAAATTCAGTGCCTCGCAAAAATATTCCTGTTCCTAGCAATATTCTAAATTTTGTTGTACTGCGACCTCTAATACCCAGAACCAGAACAAAACATGGAGAAGCAGCATTTAGTTCCTAAGCTTATTTCCAGAAAACTGCAAATCAGCCGAAACACTTCCTTTTAAATTCCTTTAAATCAAGACTGAAAACCTACCTGTTTATAGTTGCTTTATGTGTACTGATGTTTTCGCTTTAATGTTTGTTACTGGTCTCACAACCAGTGGGCGTTTCAATGTGTTCATGATGTTTTTAAGTTTTCATGATGTAAAGCACTTTGAACTGCCGTGCTGCTAAAATGTGCTATACAAATAAACTTCACTTGACACACTACGCTGTGTTTTATTGATACACCACAAAATAGGTCAGCATTGTAAAGTGGAATAAAAAAAAGAACAAATGTTTCAAATAAAATTTGAAAAATGTTCTCTAAGGCTGCACAATATATTAAGATATTGCCTCTATCGGTAAATATGCAATCTATGATAGACCTCAGAGAACACCTAAGCGGGACAAATCAACACTAAACAAATTGCTGCTGGGTCCTTTGCTGCAGGGCCAATCGGAAACAATAATCTGTTAGTGTGACATTGGGTGTGTGTGTGTGTCGGGGGTGTTGTACTGGACTCTGCAGGTGTGTGAGGGGAACTGACCCGATCCAACACCAGTTGTAGACAAAAAAAAAATGTTTACATTTTGGGGCGGACCTGGACGCGATTAGGTAGTTTGAAATAATTCCTCACCCAGCTGCAAACTAGTGTCCCTGACAGCCAATAAAAAAGTGAGGCTGAAATACGGTGAATACTGCAATCCAAGAATTTTTTGTATCTGTTTGTAACTATTCATTTTGCATACGTTGTATCGCTTTCATTTTATGGGGGAGTGTGACAAATAAACACAGTTGAAAGCTTAAGGATACCGTTGTTCCTTTGAACTCTCATCCTCGCAAGAGTTTTAACAAACTGGCTTTAGTTGCTCTGGTAAATCCTATAGTCTAGTCTGTGATCGAGCAACAGGCAACGTTGTTAAGTATGTGATCCCCAGTCTTACTAACAAAAAACAGCTGGTTAGAGTGAACACCTTTTTAAAATCAGTCTTTTTGGAATCTATGATGACTTTCAAAGTCATATAGTGTGCCCCCAACTTTACATGAAGCTCTGGTGTGGCATGTGTTCGTGTTCAAGCCCATTTCCCCAGTTATGCCTAAATAAAATCTAGTGCAACCAGTTGGAACAAGGTAACTTTAATAGGCTGCAAGAGCTTTTATTTAAAGGCATACTATGCAACATTTTTCAGTTAATTAATGTGTTCCATACCGATTTGGATGATTAAATGAGTCATTTGAGGTCGAACAAAGGTTTTCTCGGCCGCCCTGGGGGTCTGTGGGGGAAATACCGCACTTGCAATTGCAAGAGCTCACGGCCCGCACACACAGAAGTCTCGCTTTACGGCGAGAACTCCATGTGTTTTTGCCCTGCCATTCACTATATGCACACGCGAAAGCAACAACAAAGAACCGCGTGTTAACGTCTAATAAACATGCAAGCATATCGAGTTTTATTATTATTATTATTATTATTATCTTTTTTTTTATGTTGGCGAGACACTACCGCGGCGAGGCGGCGGCGGCGGCTGCGGCTTGGCGAGGCGGTGGCGGTAGCATCTCGCCAACATAAAAAAAAATAAATAAATAAATAAATAATAATAATAATAATAATAATAAAACTGGCGAGGCGGCCGCGGTCGCGGCTTGACGAGGCGTCGGCCGCGGCCGCCTCGCCAAGATAGCGCTGCGGGAAGCTTGATGTTCATACCTTCACTGTGTTAGTCATTGTTTGTACTGCCGTTTTTTCCACTTTTCATTGCGTTCGCCTGTCTGCTAAGCTCAAAACCACCGCGCCTGGCTTGACGGAGGAACCAGAACAGCTGAGCATCTTTATGACAGTGCACTTTTACTTTCGCCCTCTGGGGGGAGCCTCGCTGGAAAATCAACCCCGGTTGCATAGTATACCTTTAAGGGAGTCACAATAATAGGGGTTGAATACACAGTATGCACAACTTTGTATTGGTCTGTCTTTTGTATTTAGCCCCCTCTACTCTTTTACCTCTGCATAAAGTCCAGTGCAATTAGGTGACTTCCGGAGGCAACTGGTTGCTCTTTTAGTTATTGGGTAAAATAATAAAATGGACTAAATCCAAAATTGCGTATACTACCTTCTGTTGATCTATCACATCAAATCCCCATAAAATACACTGATGCATGTGGTTGTAACATGATGAGGTATGAAAAGGGGGGTTGAATACTTTTGCAAAGCACTGGAAATAAATAAAGCGGCTTAATGAAAGCCCTGGATGCCATGATTATGGGATTGGCTGATAGGAATCAAGATCTTTCTCAAAGAAGTCAATTAGCTCCCACCCTTACCCTAATTATAAATAGATTGCTCCACTGGCTCTTTACTGTACTGATAGCACTGCTCAGCACAAGTCAATATGCAGACTCAGGCTGCCTGACTCAATAAGGAATTGTGTGTGTATGTGCGCTGGTGTATGTTAGTGTGTGTGTGTGTGTGTGTGCCCCTTGAAAAAAAAGCAGTCAGCTCTAATCTCAGTTTTTGTATTTTTTTTCCCCAATGCCACTTCTTTTCTTTTCTCGCCCGGCAATAAGAGCACCAGCACCGGCCTGATCCAGCAGGAGGCTCCCCTCTCAGAGTCCTCTGGTCATCGGCGCGTTAAGGCCTCGATGATGGCCGAACTCTGTGGTCCGAGTAAATAAGCGGTGTTGGAGAATGTCAACACGGCCAGGCGGCTCCTTCACAGCGTCCACTGTTGACATAACTGCTCTCTTATCTGAGCCGAGCGCCACCATAGAACGCTGTGCCAGAGCAAATACTGTAAGAGTCACAAAATCACACGCACAGACCGACTCTCGTGCTCCGCGGCTGATGGGGGGGTGGGTGGGGGGGACATCGCATTGGCAGCTCGAGTTAAAGCCGCCGCTGCTAATGCAGTGTGGCAGCGTACAGTGCTAAAATGATGGTTGCAGATGCATGCCGCAGCGGGACGATCAAGAAGGAGAAGAAGGACAAAAAAAAAGTACCGTAAGGCCAACCACATGCTCTGAAGGCAAGTTATTCCATCAAAGCCGTAATGGATGAGCAGTTTAGGCTGGAGCATCAATTACCACTTGAGAGAGAGAGAGAGAGAGAGAGAGAGAGAGAGAGAGAGAAAGAGAGAGAGAGAGAGATGTCTGCTTTTAAACACGTGTTTAAGTACCTGTGTCACATTTGCTTTTTTATCTGTGTCAAAACATTTCAGCGGAGCTTCTTCCCCTCATTTCCTCACATCACCTTAATAACTCTTCTTTGGTCTCCTTCCCCGCCTGTCCCCACCCTCCTCTTTCTCCCCTTCTTCTCGCTCCACGATGGCCTCTGCCAGCTCTAAGACTGAGCTTGGCTCTGTCTCTGGCGTGTGATAACCTGTTGAAAGCTGTTGCTCTCCCGTGAACATGCAGGCTCCCAACCGAGGTTTATCTGCCCTGCCTCTCCGTGCCGTTCTCTGTATTTAAATAACTGTTTCATTGCACAGACTCCTTGAATCGTTTTTAACATATCATATTGCTATATTGTCTCCACCTGACATATAGCGTAGCGCTACCACTTTGAGCAAAGTTCGAACTTACATCTCTAAAAAACAAAAAAACAAAAAAAAACAAGTATATAGCGTAAAGGCAGCTAAATAGTTACTCTGGGATTTTGAGTTTTTATCTTAGATCCTCAGCTGTGCTACTGTTCATTGCCGTTAGGAAAATATATCATTTTAATTTTACTGTGTGTTCACGTGTGTGGTATTCTTGAGTGTTTTCAGTTTGTGTGCCTGTGCTTTTTTTTTTCTTTTTTTTTTTTTTTGAGAATATGCTAAGGCAGATCAAATGAGCAGCTGCAGCACATCTGCTAAGTTCGATCAGATGTTGCAATCCTCATGTAACCCTCGCAAACTCCCCCCGCCTTCCATTTCCGCATACGATCTACTGTCAAATGGGGAGTTAGAGGAGGGGGCTAACGCATACAGTACAATATGCAAGATCATCATTAACAAGGACTAGTTCTAACTTCACAATGTGTCAAAAGGCTCTTAAACATTGTGAATTAACTTTACATTCCTAACATTCCTAACACGTTCTGGTTCATTCATTAAATGTTGTCATGAAATCAAGTAAAAAAGATAATTTCTGAGGTAAGGGGTCAGTTAAGACATGGCATGTCGCGGGATCTGCCAACCCTATTTATATCAGCTTAGGTTTCTCCTGCTCTCACATTAATTAGATTTTTTTTTAACCATTGTAATAATGGTATAAAGAAAAGAGCATATAAAATGTGGGTCATTCACAATGACTAGTTTTCATGATCCCGTACAGCTCTGATTTAAATACAGATTTTTTAATATTTTGTTTTTTAACTTGTGCTTATTTTTTAGAAGATTTGCTGTGACGTTAGATGCTCTATTATTGTAACAGACATTAATATTTTAAATATAACTTTTCAATGTATTTATTTCTTCTTTAATGTAAAACAATTCTATGGTTTAAAGTTTTAAACATTTGTAATTTATTAATCCTCAATATATTTGCTCTCATTTACATATTTTTTTATTTAATTGTAATAAATAAAAACTAAATCTGAAATAAAAACAATAACGCATTATTTGTAGTTACAGCCACTATTTAAGGAACGCCAGGTTCGTGTTGCTCATCTGTTCAGTTCAAACCTGTCGTCTAGCAAAATTGTTGCAGCAACATGAAGGCAAGATCCGTGCTGTTACATTCTCAATAGTTATACAATGGCTAAAAAAAGTTAATTTAGAAGCAGCAGAAAGTGTTACAATACAACTCCATTGTTCTTCTGTCTTTTTTTACACCTGCAAACTCACCAGGATGCACTCACAACCTGCATCAGGGTTTTGTGCTGTCAAAACACAACCAGGATATAGTAACTACTCAGTGTAATCGGTCTTTAAGGTTTCGGCTTAAGTCTTCACTTAACACTTTACAGTTTAAAATGAGAAGTGGGGATATCCAAGAGACCTATAATGATAATCTAGAAAGTTATCACAAATCTGTATTAGCAGAGCAGGTTATCAAGCAAAGTGTAATGAGCAGCTGGTGATGATATGCTCTCTCTTTCTCTCATTCAAGATAACCCAGGCTTCTTTGTTTTATTTAAAAGTGTTTAATGTTTTGGTAAAGATAACCAACCGTCATCTGTATAGATTGCAGGAAATCCTCCCATTTGCTAGTACCGGCCTAAATGTATGGCTACAGATGTTGTCAAGGCAGCATTCCACAGGCGACCAGTGTCAGCGTTCGGAAGACATTGCTCAGCTTTAAATCCTGTTTTGTCAGGAGTGATTCATAAATCTATTTAATGCACAATTGGGCAGGACTTGTATACATTTGAGAAGACAAGTTACCAGAGGCGGAAGGAAAATACTTATCGGTTTGAGCCTGGAAATAGAGTCATTTAGACTTGGAGGATTTGTTCCAAAAAAAAAAAAAAAAAAGCCAAGAAGAAGCAGTCATATTTTTCTAGTACTTCAGAAAAATATTCATACCTACTCAAGTGTTTTTCACATTTTGTCTCGTATCTACAAACTTCAGTGTGATTTATTGGGATTTGTATGTAACAGACCCACACAAGTAGTGTATAGTTGTGAAATGGAAAGAAAAGGGTGAATTGTTTTCCATGTTTTTACAAATAAAAATGTGAAAAGTGTAGCTTCTGTTAGTATCCAGTCCCACTGGCCCCATACTTTGATCTAAACCATTCCATCGTTGCTCTGAGTGTATGTTTTAGGATAGTTCTCATGGTGGAAGGTGAACCTCCACCTCCGTCTAAAGTCATCTACAGTCTCTACAGTCTTTCTTCCTGGATTACCTTTTATATAGCCCATCAACACTGACCAACCTCCCTGTCCCTGCTGAAGAAAACCATCCCCACAGCATGATGCTGCCAGGATGAGGATTTGCTGCGTTCTGGAGGATGGCCAGTGTTACTTTTCTGCACACAGTGTTTTGCACATTAGCCAAAATTTTGATTTGGTCTCATCTGGCTGGACTGCCTTCATGCACGAACCTGCTTTGTCCCTATAGAGCTAGTGTAAAACTATCAGATTGGACGTCTTCTAGCTTTCTTCTAGCCACTCTTCCATAAAGGCAACGTTTATGGAGTGAATGACTAAAAGTTTCTCCCACCCGAGCTGTGGATCTCTGCAGCGCCTCCAGAGTTGCCATGAACATCTTGGCCGCTTCTCTAATAAATGTGCTCATTCCCTAACCTGTCAACGCCGATAGACAGTTGCGTCTTATTAGGTTTACTGTGGAGCCATTCATTTTCCTGCTTTGTGTGATGGACTGAACAGTTTTCTGTGAGACAGTCAACACTTTGATTATTCTTTTATGAACTTGGGCTGCTTTAAACTTGTCCACAAGTTTATCCCTGAACCTGTCTGCTCTGTTTTCTTGGTCTTCATGATGATGTTTGTGTTCTAGTGCTGTCTAACAAACCTCTGAGACCTTCACAGAACAGTTGTGTTTATAATAAGATTGCATTACGCACAGGTGGAGAGTATTCACTGTTTAGGTGACATTGATACACTGGATTTTATTTAAAGGTCTCAGAGCAAAGGGGCATGAAAACAATTTCAGGCCACAATTTTTCAGATTTTTCTCTGTAAATAGTTTTGAAAACAATCGTCATGTTCATAATTTGGCCCCGGTTTGTGTTGGTTAATAAAATAAAATCTCAATCAAAAACATTGATGTTTTTTTTGTTGTTGGAACAGGCATTGTACTGTGTGTTCTGTACAAGGTAATGCTGTGTAATGTTTGGCCTTGGCTTCCCAGGTGCCTCGTCTGTACAGGTTATCAGAGCAAAAGCGCCTTACATTCGTCTTGGCCGGAGCTACAAGAATCAAACATTTCTCCTTTGTTCCCCTTGTGAACTTTATAGCAAATTACACTCATGGCCGCAGAAAGACCTTGGACGGGCCTGCTGGCGTGGCAGCTCCCGACTTGTTATCTGTGCTTTTTTTTTTTTTTTTTTTTTTTGCCTCTGTGGCTCTGACAGGCTACATCAGACGGAGAGAAGCCAGAGCAGGGGAGCTGCCTTCTGTTTCTCGAGCACGCAACTTCAGGAGTTTATCATGTTACAAGCCGATCCTAGGGAACTCAGAGGACAGCGGTGAGGCAAGGCCTTGATGTCCGGCACTGCTCTGCGTGACCTAAAGGAGGCGCCGGGCCGCAGATTAAAGAGTGAAGCAGAGGATGGGAGGACAAATGGGGAACATGACATTCTGACAAGTCATGGTTTGCCTTTTGAATGCCGGGATGTTGATTTATCTAACGCAGGGAGAGTGAACCGATGACTACCCATAAAATGAGACATTCACTGTACTCCCAGACAAACAAGAGTAAGGAAACAGAGTGCAAGTGGGACAAGTGAAGGAAAGGGAGGGTGGATTTTTTTATTTATTTTTTTTAAAAAAGGCCGCAAAAAATATGTATTGTTTTTTCATTTTCAAGTATTTGAACGACACTAACAGAGAGAAGACAGCGAGGTGATGAGGGAGGACAGAAATATGGAGCCGAGCACCGGGAGAAGGAGGCAGAGTGATGGAGAGGGTGTGAGGACGGAAAGGGAAAACTGAGAAGGGGAATGAGTGATGGGGCTCAAAGGAGCACAAGGAGACGCGAGGATGAAAGTGAAAAAGGGAAAGACAGCAGGCAAAATCTGCTCCAATGACTGGAGCTGCTTGCGGATTTATGTGCTGTTCTGCGTATCATAATACATCAACCCAAGTGGATGTGGAGACTCAACTAATGTGATGCCTGCGAGGGTGTGTGTACGTGTGTGTATGTTTGTGTGTGTTTATCTGTGTATGTATCGCTGCACACTTTTATTCTCCCTCTACATGCAGTTCATGCCTCCTCCAAAGAAAACTGACTTCTGAGCTCTGCAGAAAGCGCTCGCCTGTGGTGAGGCAACATCCACCCACATCCAAACGCTACTTTTTTTTCCGAAGCCTACCTACCTAGCTGGTGCTAGTCGAAAGAAGAGAGGTTTAGACCACCCAGGACTGGGTAGTCAAAACTCTGCTTTGATGTGGCACCAGCATATGTGGTACAATCAGAGCCAAAACACACTCACAAAACACATTTTTACTGCCTCCTGTGCCGCTTCGCCGCGTCTCGTTGCTGGAGCGGTGGGATGCTCGGGAAGACAAAGACGCAGAACGAGAGAGAAACAGCCACCTACTGTGCCAAGGCAGTGCAGGGCTGAAAAACCGGAGCCGTATGGTCACCCCGAGGGAGGGGAAACCTGCCCAGTCTAACCACATCTCAATTAAGCAATTAAGTTCAGAAGTTAACAGGAGACTAATTAGAGAGTATAATGCCGAGTACTTCTTTTGATCTGCCTTTTTTTCCCCGTCCACCAGGCAAGTCTGTCCGTGACCCTGTTGGCACGCAACCTGCTGCTAGTCACCCATCTATCGTCGGTGATCTTCAACATAAGCCTCACGGTTTTAGACGGATCAGTCATCGTCTGTGAAACAAACCAGATCCATCCCATTCCATTCAATGTTTCCAGTGGAACTAGCTGACTGTGAAAATCCTGTTTTTAAGGTTTGCAATTATAGAGATGAGGGAATCATCAAAAAAAAGGACCTTTTAGTCATATGCACTACAGCTATTTTCTGTTTGCCTTTTCGTTTTTTAGCCCTGCAGATGGGTTTTATTAGGTGTCAAATGAGAGGTTTAGAGCCTTTTGGCTGCCCTGTTTTATCTCAGCGTATTCAGAACAACGACTTGCTTTTGAAGCTCGAGGCTGGATCGTGCTCTCATGTCTGACAATAGGCCTACAGCAGAAAGTGTTTGGAACTTGTGAATTTCATATTTGCGGTGAAGAGGAGAAAGGGCGCTGCTATACTGTGAGATACATGAAGCCTGTATGACAGGGTTGTAGGTAGCCTGCTTTGAATAAAATGTGTTTAAATATAGGGTGATATCTATGCAGGGACTCACCAGGGTCTTCATAAACCTTTTCATATTTTGTCATTAACTGTATGGTTTTAGAAAATTCAGCTAATGGGAATACTATTGATTAATCTAAATCATTGGTGTCAGGCATTAGCATCAGGAACATGCAATCCTTCTGGCTGAATAATAAATCAGTGTGAAAATTTGTAGTAAGTTAGTAAACAATTACTACATTCAAAACAGTCATTTGCTATATTAGTACAGCTCCAATATGATAATATAGCCAAATATATATATATATATATATATATATATATATATATATATATATATATATATATATATATATATATATATATATATATATATATTTCTTGTCCCTGTTACATGTGTTTTTGCTTACAATTTATCTTACAGACCAACACAAGGTAGCATATAATTGTGAGAAGGATGGAAAAGACAATGTGTTTCATGAATTAAGACGCCTGGAAAGTGTGTTGTGTGTTTTCTGCCCAATTACTCTGATACCCTTTAATTAACTCCAGCGCAACTAATTGCCTTCAAAAGCAACCTAATTACCTGTGTAGTTGGAACCTGGTTTAAATACCGTTAGGGTTTGTTGGAAAACATCAATAAACACTCCATATCATGAAGACAAAGGAACAAATCAGACAGGTCACGGATAAAGTTCTGGACAGGCTTTAACACAGGGTTTGTTTCAAAAACAAAATCCTAACCTCTCACCATCTCTGTAAATGGAAACAAAGAGAGGATCTGTTTACAGAACATCTATTGGTTATAGACTTCACAAATCTTTATCAGAATCAGCTTTATTGGCCAAGACTTTGTGGACAAACAAGGAATTTGACTTCATTTTCAAGCACTCGCAGCATACAGACTTTAAGTGTGATTATATAAATGTTAAAGGAAATAAAAATAAGGATAAAAGGAGCCATATGTGCATGTATGTATTTTTATATGTAAGGACATTTTAAAAAGGGAGTTTGTGGCAGTGCAAATATGCGTTGCGTATTGTGTGTCACAGCGGTGTAGCTGACTACTAAGGCTGTAAGCTGTTTATTGTGCTCATCAGAGAAAGTCAGCCTGGGGAAAAATATCACTGCCACTGTCTCTGTGGCGGTGATATTTTTGCAAATACCGTGCTGTGGCGCTGACCCCAAGGTAAAAGTCTAAACAGTTTGTGTCCAGGATGCGTGGGGTCTGCTGAGATGTTAGCTGCCCTTTTCCTAACCCTGGAGGGAAAGGTCATCCCTGATAAACCAAATTTTTGGACCTGTCCTGTTATGTAGATGAGCTAAACCAAGCAATGATGGACAAACAATGGCATTGTAGATGCCTGTGGTAGGTTATACAGGCTACTTTTCCTACCTCCTTCCTTACTGACTGCACTATTCAGACAGCACTTATCATGGCCGACGCACTTCCGTTTTGGCTGAAGAGTCCTTACTCTATAAGGGTATTCGGATTGAGCCCTATTGTTGTTGAGGATGCTGAGGGGAGGCAGCGAGCAAGGAGTTCCTTAAAGGTCCATCATTTCTACAGTGTTGAGTTGAGGCTTCAGACTGCCTCAGTAAACCAGCCGATCCACCTCCTATTAGTGTGGAGACTCGTCATTATCCCGGATCACACCAATGAGAGTGTGGTGTCATTTGACAGACTTCAGGAGAACAGGTGTGGGGAGAGAACACACCCCAGGGGACCACCGGTGCTGATGGTTCTTGAATGGAAGAAGATCCTTCCCAATCTCATCTGCTGGTGGCCAGTCAAAGCTGGTGATCCACTGACTAGTCGAGGCCAGCACTGTGAGCCTGGGTGAGCTTCTGACCGAGGTGAAGTCCAGAACTTAAGTCTGTACAGTCAAAACAGGCCTGTGTCCTCTGCTTTGACTCATCAGTCCAGAAGTCACTTGGTGAATCAAAGAGTTTGCAGTTAAAAAAAAAAAAAAAGTAACTCCAGGTGAGGATCCACCAGATCCACCAAAGTCCAAGTTTCTTGTGCAGAGAAGGAGCAGCTCGTTCGTTTTGTTGATTATGGAACGGACATTCGCCAGGTGTATAGAGTGGAGTGGAGCACACAGTCTCCTCTGGGAGCTTGACAAACATGCCTTTGCGTCTCTGGTAAATCCCACAGAGAGCTGCCACGCCTCCTACCAGGACCTGAGGATTGATGAAAAACGGAGGAAAAGTGCCCAGAGAGGGCTGCCTGATGCTCAGGAGTTGCTCACTGGTTAGTGACTCAAACATAGCAGCAAAGTACTAATGAAATACACATAAAAAACGAAAGTACAAGCAGGTATAGTACTAAGGTGGCTATCTATGGCGTCATCTTTAAGAACCATCTTCACAAAGGTATTCTTTACGGAAGGCTCTATAGAAACTAAACATAGTCATAGCTGCAGTGAACAGGTTTAAATAAAAAAAATATTCATGTATTATAATGGCCCAGACAAAGTCCAGACCTAGATCGATGGACAATCTCTGACAAGATATACAAAACTGACAGGCGACATAATCCGAGGCGATTGAGCTTGAGCTATTTTGAAGGGAAAGGGGCAAAAAGTTAAGTGTCAATATTTGCAAAGCTGCTGGCAACATATCCGAAAAGACTAGCTGCTGTGATTTCATCAAAAAGGGGGATTTACAAAGTATTGACTCATGGGCGCTGAATACATATGCACACAACACCTTGTGGTGTCAACATGGCAACACGTGAAAAAAGGTACTGCACATCGAGAGGTGAGAACTATCTCTTTGATTCAGCTGTGTCCCAACTAGGCCGGTAGCTGTAATCTGTAGGGTTGCTCTAAATTGAGTTTCGTTCCTGTGACTCTGGAACTAAACTATTTCTGCATTTTTTCAATCATTACTAGGGACTAAACTCACAATTAAAAGTTCTCCACGTGAAACCTGCACATTCATAAGTTACAAGGTGTTGAAAGAGACAACTTTTTGAAAAACGTGACAAATCTGGGTTTTCCCTTAATTTTAAGTGCTTCCCATTTTTTTCAGAAGAGAAGAATGAAAACCAAGTTTCTTTTATCTGGTGTATCTAAATACTTTCTGCAAATATTACAGGCTTTGAATAGCTCACTCAAATGACTTCTGAGTTAAAGTGATATGAAAACTGCACGTTTTCAAGAAATTAAGGCCTTAGGCTGAGCTGCACCCATGGCTTTTCAATTTCACATTTAAAAGTAGGCCTACTGATATTTTACATCGAATCCAGTATTAAAATTGTTTATAAGGCACTTATTTACCATTCCAGCAATTATTAACTAAAATAGGAGATTAAATATGAGCCCCAACAACAATGACAGACACTTAGATGTACATATTTATCATTAGAGTTTAATCATCGCATTTTAATTTCAGAGCACAGGTAACATATTTATATTCACTAAAATTGGAAATTAAATATCAGCCCCAACAACAATGACATACACTTAGATATACATATTTATCATTAGATTTTAATGATAAAATTTTAATTTCAGAGCACAGGTAACCAATTTATATTATGAAAAAGACAATATGGCAATATTGATGAAACTGATGGGTATCAAATTGAGTTTACTCTATTTCAGAGTCATCATCAGAGGCATCATTGTCAACTCCGACTTCTTTATCATTGTCACAATCAATACATTTGCACAACTCAGTACATGCCAGTTTAACTTTTAGACAGGAGCATCTCCCAGCCTGACATTTGTTAGTCTTACAAGCACAATGCACAAATTCAAGAACGGAATCTGGTGTTGCCTGTTTAGTCATCCACTTTATACAGAGTTCTGCATTTATCATCTCCCAGCCATGATCGGTTGGTGATGGGGCTCCAATTGTAGCAGACAACGAAAGTCTGTGTATAGTCGCTTGGTAATTGGCACGTCTGAAGTGTTACTTCAATGCATCACTGATTGGTGGCATACTTGTTTTGCTTGGGTTAGTGCAGAAAATCCTGTACCTTGCTTCATCCACTCCACTACTCATTTACTGTCCATACATGGAACACACATACACTTCAAGATATTTGAAAGTGTCAAAATTTGGGTAAAAGTTCTCACCAAGCTTTGCAAATGCTGTGAGGAATGTTGCACTTTCCACAGCAGTCTTGAATGCTTTTGTTTTGCCTTTTCCATGAAAAGAGCTTGTGGAGTCACATCCAGTAAAAACAGGGAAGCCAATGAGTGCATCACAATCAGCAGGTCCAAGAGATGATGCTATCTTCAGATCCGAGTCCTGTTCTTAACACCAGTGGCAAAGTACAATTGTCCACCAATCTGAGACTGTAACCCTACTGACATAACAGCTACATCAGTATCAGGACTTTTATTCACTATAGTCTCATACAGCTGATGCATGTCGAGCATGAAGCAAGAGCCGAGTGTCTGCCTCCTCATGCTCACAACAGAGCTCATCACTTATGGAGCGATATTTGTGGCTTCTGATTGAGCGAGCAGGAACCAATCAGAGAGCGCAGTGAGACAACACGCGTGCGCTCAAAACCGGTCTGGTGCGCGCTCAACTCTGAAAAACTCTTCTCAACCCACTGTCCTCGCGCTCAGTTCCATCTCTGCTCGTGCGCTCAACCTGCGCATTCCACGTTCAACACCAGCTGTGCGCTCGCTCGACTGTTTCTCCGCTCGCTCAACTCTGTCTCTGCGCTCGCGACTTCAAAAACTGTCCTCCTCACCAGCCAATCACAGACAAGTTTCTTTCCATCCAATCACTGCAAAAACGGATCTAAAAATAGGTAAAATATTCTTAAAATTTGTGTTTTTGTCCTAGATTTGAGCAGGTAAATAAGATTATCTGCCAATGGAATGAGTATTTTGACCCCTAAAATAAGATAATTAGATATGCATCACTTGAAATAAGATGATGGAGATGAATTGTTCCTATTTTAAGTGCAAAAATCTTATTCTATTGGCAGATGATTTTATTTACTTGCTCAAATCAAGGAAAAATACGCAAATTTTAAGAACATTTTACTTATTTTTAGTTCCGTTTTTGCAGTGATCAGAGTATGGCTTCAAACACTGCATTCAGATGGATTAAATCAAAATGCTGCAGCTTTTGGCAGAAATTACTAAACGTGATGGTGGTATTGAAGGAAAAAAAGAAAAATAAACAGTTTAATATTTTTACCTAACATATTTAGTCTAAAATATTTCCTTGAGCTACTAAGTGAGGTGTGGAAATATTGTTGTCTCTTTTTTAAAGATTTTTTTTCAGGTTCTGGGGGGTAATGTAAAATATTCTTTTGGTTTATGTTAAAGAAATTCCTACACTACATCCAGAATCAACATTTCATTACTCTACTGTAGGATTTTAATATAGACCCAAGGAAAGTCCTGAACTGAATGAGAAAGAGATCTATAGGATGAGATAAAGGTGAAGACGAGGAAACCATCAAAACTCGAATCAATTTGTCTTTGCAAATCATGAATTGTTAAATATTTTTCTTGGTACTCATATTTCTGCAGTTCCGGCTGGTTATATTGTGTTTTATAGTTATTATTATTATTATTATTATTTTTTTTTTTTTTAATTTTTTTTTATCTTTTTTTTTTTATTGTTGAGTGTTTAGCCAAGTCATTTTATTAGATGTTATCTCTTATCTGATGTATCTCTTATCTAAAGTGCTTTTCAAATAATGATGACAATGATGATGATTATGATCAGAAGAAATTTTTGCATCTCTTCCCCGAAGCTGGAAAGAAAAGAGACAAAATAATTTTTCACACCTCACTTAGTAACTCTTAGTAACTCAAATATTTTAGTCTAAATATTTTAGGCAAAAATATTAAACTGTTTATTTATTTTTATTTTTTACCTTCAATCCCACCATTATGTTTAGTAGTTTCTGCCAAAAGCTGCAGCATTTTGATTTAATCCATCTGATTGCAGTATTTGTGCTCGCGCGTGGAATGAGCAGGTCGAGCACGCGAGCACAGATGGAACTGAGCGTGAAGACGGTGGATTGAGAAGAGTTTTTCAGAGTTGAACTCGCGCCAGACCGGTTTTGAGCGCGCATGTGTTGTCTCACTGCACGCTCGGATTGGTTCGAATCAGAAGGCAAAAATATCGCTACATAATCACTGACACTGATATGTGAAGAACCTGCTGTTACTCTTATGAGGTGACACATTGATCCATGTGTCAAATAGACATCTATTGTTTTTTTCACACTTTTGAAGTCTCCCTCTGCCTAACATGAGTACAGAAATTCTTCCCCACTAGTCCTTTGCTGCTTACTATGGATCTGAATCTTTTAAGAACCATCAGATGCTCTTCTCATTCTCTCAGTGTTTTTTGTACTGATGGCCGGATAACGGTCTGTAACATAATCCACTCTGCTGCAGCCCGACTTCTGTGCTTGTTGGATGACCTGGGTTAGTATCAGATCACCAAGCTCCCCAAAGGTTGCTGGGATATTTTGCAAACTCTGGATGAGTGCCATACCATCGATTATGACATGTTTACCAATGTTGACATTCGTAGAACTTCCTGGTTACTTATCAGTCTCTGTTTAACAACGGTTCTGCAAAACTCTTTGTAACCTTCAGACAATCTTCCATCTGGTGTCTGACTGGAATTAAAAAGTGAAATGAAATATGAGTAAATAGAGAGGCACAACAAAAACTCACATACGGCTGGCTATGTTATGTGCCAGTTATTTATCATCAGGGTAGGTCTACATCAAACGTAACAAATCCTAATTTCAAAACTTGTCAGTAACAATGAGAGAAATTTCATAATATACCTTTCTGATTTAGATCTTGTCAAGAATTTGGTGTATGATCCATAGCAGGTTCTGTGATAGGAGACCTCAAGAGCTACACAGTCCTTATCTCTTATGTGTACAAACACACTCTCATCCTTCTTTGCTTCTGCTGCTTTTCGCAACAATCCTAGAAATATAAAATATTTATTATACGACACGTCAATATAAACAGCATCATGGTACATATTTACAAAAAATCTATACCGTGGGGCATCATTCCAAGAAAATTGCATTTATCAACATAGCTGAGCCAAACAAACATAAACATTATGATGACATTATTAAACCTTTTTCCTATAGGCCTAAATATGTTTCTATCCGCATGGCTAAAGATATAGACAAGTCATACATCCACTTAATTTAAGGAAAAATTTAACAATAGATTACAGAGAAAGTATTAACTTACCACCATCAACAGTCTCTGCCTTGACAAGTTTCACCCTCTGGCGAGAATTACTGACAGTCTCAAACTTCTCTCTTATTTTGCATATAATGCAGACAGCTGGCAGCACATGTTTTCTTGGCTGGCTATGACCAGCTTTTGGATTATCTTGTTGAGGAGGGGCAAATCCGATGGCGATGTCTTCTCTTGATCTCAGTCGTTTTTGGTGATTGGATATAGAGCAACTTATTAATGTCCTGTTCATCAGATCCGGGCTCGTGCTTTCGTTTCTGGGCAGCATTTATTCGCTTCCTGTCGGTAAATCGGCGATAACAGGTCGGGTGGTAGCCAATGTGGCTTGGTATATCATCAAATTCGAAGGAGAGGAGGGGAAGCGCGTTATTGGCAATCGTCCGTTCATCGCCGGCTAAATCAGCCCAAACACGGCAAAAACTACGAAACGTTTCCCACCTCGTTTGAGTAAATGGTTCTGTGTGTTCTCCGTCATTCCCGGCAACATGCAAAAGGCATTCACATTCCATATTTACAATGTTTCCGCTGGATTTTCTTCCTATCCCGAATAAACACATTTGTTTACTATGAGCGCCGCCATGTTGTTTGATGACGTCACGACCTACTTAGGTCACCTGATTGGTTAAGCAGCGGCCGGTCGCGACCTAAATATTACGACATTTTCTCGTCTTAAACTGGCTGTAACTTGCCTTGTGCGCGATTTTGTGTGGAGAACTTTTTATTCTAGGTATTTGAATATATGATCTATCATTTAAGACAATAATAGAGTAGTTCCACGAATACAGGAACGAAAGTGAACGCTACAGTTTTCAGCTACCGGCCTAAACAGCCAGCTCTTAAACTCCAAAGTGGTTGATTAGCTGTTTGCGTTCATGTGTGTGAAAGAGGTGGGAGTGAGAACAGTCAGGATGCAGTCTGAGAGGTGAAGGACTCCCCTGTTGTATGTGAGGCTCTGGAGGATTCATCTCCCCTTCCTCCTCCTTCTCCTCCTCCTCCCCCTTCTTACACTCACCCCTTCCTCTGTGAGCTCCACAATGCTGGGAAGAAATGTGTCATTAACAGGGGGGGGAGAGACCAAAATAATGTTTATGGGCTCAAGCAGCACTGAAATCATTTTCCATATCAGTGCAACTGCATGGGCCCTGTGGGGGAGTAAATCTGATTTTCTACTCCCCGTGCCAATGGGAAACATCATGGGAAAGAAAACAGATTGGATTGTTAGAGCGATGGCCTGACACAGCTGTGGGCGGCTCTGTTTCTGTGTGCGCGCACACGTCTGTGTTTGCTCATAAGTTTACGCGTGCACGCTGCAAGAGAGGAAGGATTTAAAAAAAAAAAACGAGTGATGAGATGTGAGTGAGAGAAAGCTAAATATAGCGGGGGGGATAAACATGCACATGTGGATAAACATTTGTAATCGATCACCTTTTGATCCCGTGGAAATAAAGCGTTGGCCCTTAAATAAATAAGCACGCATAACAAAGGGTCAGTTAACGAGCAAACTTGTTATTCTTCAACAAACGCTTAACGCGAAGAGAGAAAAACTATTGTGTTAGTGGAATGCCAATGGATAAATGGAAAATCACCTTGCAGTGAAAAAAAATCAACCACAATGGTTGATGCCCTTCATATTACATCTTGAACATTTAAGCCATCTGAAGAAGTAGGGCTGGACGATATAGGAAAAAAGGCATATTGATAAAATAGAAATCATATTGATCGATATCGATAATTATCAACAAATTCAAAACATGTATTTTAAGTGCAGCCCTGGCTATTTTTTTTTTTTTGCTGTTGGTTAATGTCTTATTTTTAAATAAAGAACACTGAATTCAAACCCCACACTTTATTCAACCAGCTTTTTACCAAAACTGCAAGTTTTTAAAAAAGAAAAAAAGAACGCGGGCTCTCTGAACTCTTTGAAGGGGGCGGAGCTTGGTTCCAAGGTCTGCGTTGTGATTGGCTGGGAGGATGTAATGACTGTAATAATAACCTAAATGGCTAGAATGCAAAAGGAAGGAAAACTGTTATTGTATTAAACTTTTTATTGACCCTTTTTTTTTTCTATCATCGATATACGTCTATCAATCGATATATATTGTTATTGAATTATCGTCCAGCCCTATGAAGAAGGCGCGGCGTACCAACTGTGTTGTTGTGACATTATTTGTATTGTGTGTGTTGTTAAATCTGTGTTGTGGGAAAAGGGAACATAGACGACTGCCCTGGTGATGTTACAGGACGGGAATGATCTTGGAGCCTTGGTTGTCGAAGCCTTGACTTGCCGCCCTTTCAAATCCGTCCTCCAACCGTTGGTGTCCTGTTCTGAAATTCACTGCTTCTCAGATTTGTGCCGGTGACTCAGCAACTATGTGCAATTACACGCGACTTACAGCCAGCACACCTAAGTGAGATCAAAAGTGTTTCTTAGCCCCACTGTTAAACTATATATGTGCTATTAACCCTCGCTACTTTACATTAATTTTCTCTGTGGTCCTTAAACTTTATTTCTAATCTGTGCGCCTTATATACAAGCTCCCCCTCTTCGGTCAGCTCTTACCGTGATAGTCAGAAAAATCCTTGGATCTTAAAGAAGACTCTTTCTGACCTGCTCCTCTGTGACGCTACAAATGTGCTGTATGCCTTCTTTATTTACTGTACCCCATAAAACGTCTCTTCAGCTGGAATAGTTGGCCACTCCCTGCCCGCTCCCCATCAATATTAGTGGCGGTGAACCTTTTGAACGGCAATAAAACCCTCTGACAAATTGCTGTATGAATGATAATTGTTGGAACACTGAGCTCAAGTAGACACTTAAAAGGGTTGTGACAATTTCTTCCACATGGGTCCCTACCTCTTGAACTTTTCCACATTTTGTAATGTTACAACCGCCAAATCCTCGTTCTGGTTCCCCCCTCTTTAAAACAAATGAAGCAATATATAGTGCTGTTACATCCATCCATTGGAAATGCAAATAATCTAATACTGCAAATCACCCCGAATAAGCCAAAACCCACCATGACACATGGTGCTAGCATCATGCTGTGGGGATGCTTCTCTTCTCCAGGGAGAGGCAAATGTTATGGAAGGTTCCCATGGGACACGGCTCACTCCATCATCCACGGAGCATTTACAGGAGAACTATGGTAACTCTGGATGACCCATCGCTCAGGTGGGAGAATCTTGATGACAAGACAACTATTAGTTCCGAATCAGGCCTTTTCATAGAACATGAAAGTCATTGTATCTGAAAAGACGTTTGCCACAAGCCATCCTGGAGACTCCACTAATGGTAGGGGCTACATCATGGTGTGGGTATGCTTTTCTTCAGCGTGGGCATGGCGGCTGTTTAGAGTTGATAGGAAGATGTTTGGAGATAAATGCAAAGCAATCCTGTCAGAAAATCCGCCGCAAAACACTTCAGAATAGGGCAGAGGATTAACTTAGCATAACACAAACATGCAGCGTACAGTCAGAACCAAGATGAAATGGTTTAAATCAGGAGTCTCAAACTGCAGTCCTTGAGCAGAACTCTTTAGAGCTTGGTTACATGGTATCATTTGCTTCAGGTGTCTTTCACCAAGAATGCATCTAAAAGATGAAGGGCAACAGCTCTTGAGGACATTTAGACCCCTGGTTTGGATCAAATGTTAGAATAGCTGAGTCAAAGTCCAGATTTAAATTTGAGAGGCTGTCGCAAAATGCCGGTAGGCTAAATCTCCAAAAAGATTGGAGATTTAGCTTGCAGCAAAATAGGGTTCTGTAAAGTATTGGCTTAGAGGTTGTGAATAAAAATGGAGGTCATACTCTTCAGATTTTTACTCGTAAAAAATATTTCAATCCCATTTAACTTTTCTCTCAACTTCCCAATTATATGCTTCATTGTGTTGGTCTATCACATAAAATCCCAATAACAAATGTGTTGAAGTTTGCGATTTTACCATCACTGAATGTGAAATAGGTTAAATGGGTATCCCTATTATTTTTAAATAACCTTTAAGCAGGTGTACACAGTTGAGGAGATCCTTTTTGGACTTCTGCGCAGTCAAAGAGTATAAGAAATTATTTGATGGGGCAAAATTTGGAGAAATGCTTTGATATTCCTCTGCAATAAGTCTAAATACAAGCTCTGAAGCATTTCTTTGTGTGTCACTGTGTGTTGTGGTTAGGGTCTGAGCTCACTCAATTGAAAAATTCCTGCCAAATTAGAGCGGGCCAGTTCACTTATTTAGTTTAAGAACTTCTAATTTCAGTCACGTTATCTCGCATGTTGTCGAAAACCCTTGGTCGAAGTTTTGAGTTGAATCATTTGACCCCTCCAGGTAAACTGTAATCGTGCCGTACCTCCGCAGAACAGTTTCCAGCCTACCTCAGCTGTCGTCATCCTGTCATCGTTCTGATAGCGAACGAGCGGCTGACCACCAGCCCCACTTCGCAAACACAGGCTGTCAGCTTCAGAATGACGGACGCCATATGGACTCACCATCGCGCACACGGATGCTCGCATATGCTCAGCAGCTTCCGCATGCTCGTTCGCACTGAAACTTTCTCACAGTTGCTCTCACACTTAACTGCTCTAAACTCTCCACTCTTACCCCCCCCCCCCCACACACACACACACACACACCCGCCCCGCTAGGCCCCCACTGGATGTTGCCCTGTATCACAAGTGTCCTTCTCTCTCTCTTCCTAAATGCATCTATCCACCCATCCTTCCGATGGCTTCTCGCTTTCCAATTCTCCCACCCCCGCGCTGACCACATCCACTAAGCTCACTCCACAGGCACGCAGTACGGAGAGTGTTCGGAGGCGTGCTCTGCTGGCACTTTCCCCCACCCCTGCACTGGGCACAGCTCCAGTGCTGGACTGCCTGATTGCTCTCTTCTTCTCACTCTCTCTTCAGTATACTTCTTGATCAGGCCAGCCTCCCACTAGATAGATGTTACCATCAACCCCCTCTTGAACAAAAAGAGGGGGGCGAAAAAAAAACAACCTTTCGCAACAATTGTTTCTAAGGAGGAATTTGGCTACCAGTTGGACAAATGCTTTCAATATGGCTTTGGCTGTTTGAAGGAAATCCCCCCACTTTAGTAGCCATTTCAAATTCCTACTGTGTTTTATTGTGAGGAAGTAGGGTTAGTCAGCGGCCCTTTGGAATAGCATATGCAGTCTGTCTGGAACTGCTCTTGTGTACAGCCCCTCAGTCCCGTCTAGTTTCTCTAGGTTAAAGAACCCTGTGATGTATTTTAGGAGTTAGCGCTAGTGTGGAAAGTCTTTCTTGCTTTTTCGTGGACTTCTAAATTCCTGGACAGAGCTTGGAATTTGCCCAGTATGAAAGTCTGATGGGGGAGAAAAAAACTGAAGTGGAGGTGAAACCTTTGTACTAACAGGCATCCTGCTCAGTATGTTTTTACTTGGTAAGTCAGTATTCATTTCATTTGCTTTCAGAGTGAGTTTGTACTAAGAGTTGTCCCAGGAATACATGACACAGTTAGCTGACCCACCAGTGGTTTTATATATTTTGTCGATGTAATTATTTTTCACGCATACAGTAGCTTTCAAACGTGTACTCACCCCTGAAGCCAAAAGTTCTAGTTACAAAGGATCATGAGGATCTTATTATACAAAAGTATCAGTCAGGGAAACCATGACTTCGTCAAGTCAAAGTTTTAGACTGGCTTTGGCAGAGTCCGGGGACAACGTTCAGCAGAAAATCTGCTTAGTCAGTCGAGGAAGGCTGTGAACAAGAGTTCCTTCACGGATTTGGAAATATAGAACAATACTTAACATCTGCCGAAGAAAAATTTATGCTGAAATTGAAGTGCTTCAAGAAAGTCTTAGGTTAAGGGTATACACACCATTGTTATTTTATTCTTTTCATTGTGAAATTTAAAAATATTTATATTGGTGTGTTTTTTTTTTACTGACATTTCAAAAAGGTTGAGTAGGCTACACTTGTGAGACCTTATGATCACACAGGTAGAGAATGTTAGCTGCCATTGTTAGGAACTCAACTTTCCTACTACAATGACTGCCTACTTCCCAAACTCAAGCATCTTGTGTGTCATGACTGTTTCAAAGAAGCGTGGTCTCATGAGGTGTGTGTCTGTTCTCGTGCAATTCGGCTTCTTCTGGCCCATTTTCTCTCGCCGCTCCCTGGTCACCGAGCTGTGGAGAACAGGTTGATGCAGTCACACCTGCAATTTTCTCTTTGTCTCCCCGCTCTCGTCGCCGTCACTCTCACCTCTCATTGTCTGTCGAGTGTCCTTGTCTAGACGACACTTCCATCCGTCCCTTTAGGCAGCTGTCTGAAAACAAGACAGAGAGCCAAAGACTTCCTGGGGCTCATTTATCAAGATTGGAGAAGGAAATATGATGCACTGGGAAATATTCATGGGCGGAGTGTGAATGACTGCATTTGCTAAGCGGAAACTGTTGGTGTGACTCCAAGCATTCAAAAGGACAACATGCAATGGGCGGGTGCTTGTTGTCTTCCACGCTAGTTTTATATCCCAGATCCCTTCTTGGCCCATGTTCACATCCTATTATTGTAAAACGTCTTCTTAGGACATCAAACAACAGCTCACCCTTGAGTTATAGTAATCAGCTAACAGAGTAGATTAGTTACCTGAAGAGTACAAAGAGGTGGTGCCTCCTTCCCAGCAGTGAAACAATTGCAACCAGATAACATTTCTTGGTGAGGTGTGTCTTAATGTGTGTGTGTGTGTGTGTGTGTGTGTGTGTGTGTGTGTGTGTGTGTGTGTGTGTGTGTGTGTGTGTGAATACGAGCACAGCTTCTCATGGGCTCCAAGGTGGGCTGTAATGGCTGTTGTTGCCGAGCAGCACGCTGACCAAGTGCGTCTGCCCACCGTTTGTTGTAAAGCCTACACGCCTTGAGCGCCGTTTCTCGTTGGTTCCCATGACAACTGGGCCTCCGTGCGCTCAGCTCCGCCTCCCAGCCTGCTGCTCGCTCCCTTCCATCCTCGAGGGCCTCTGCCTGGGCCCACGTTACCTCACGCGCACTCTTGTGTAGTTTTCCTCCTCCGTCATCCTACGCGCCTGCGATGAAAACCGGTTAGCACCTGCAGTTCAAGAGGGGTCGTGGTATCGGTTGATTGTTTCTTAGCGTGCGCATTTTGACCTTTGCAGAACATGTCAGTGAGTGCAAGTGTTTTAGGTATAAAGTCAACTTTGGATTCCCTGTTCCTGGCGTTTCCCCCTTGCTTTAACGCCGTACTAGGATTAATCTCTGTCGTGGTGAGAGACCGGCGCCAATTAGGAACCACACCTTTTTATTGTTAAGAACCTATACAAATAACTTGTGCTGTGAGTAGTAGTGATAGATTTTTCTGTAATCTGGGTGAATTCAGTGCTTGCACTAACTTTGCTTTGTCCATTTTGCGTCACCTAGGCTGGTATCCAAAATTGAACTCCCCCAGAACGAGCACATCAGGAACAGATTTGCTTTTTCACCGGCACCTCCAGTTCAACAGGGCTTAATGGGTTGAACATGGTGTGAGAAGACATGGTTTCCATTAATAAAATAAAATAAAATAAAATGGCAAACTAATGAATAGGGTCGTTTACTTCTGAGTCAGCAAGCCAGTAACGTGAGGTAAAGATCAGTACATTATGAAGCCACATTTTCTTCGGCAGCTGATATTGGAGACATTATCCGCTCTGGAATGGACCGCTGAAGGTCTGATCTAATTGTTGTGGGAAGGGAAGTATTATATTTCCAGCCCCACTGTAAAATTTTAAATTAGCCCTAAATCTAGCTTACACTTTAAAAAACTCCTTAAGTGACACCAAGACATCCTCTTTTCTTGTTTCTTCATTCTCCTTTACTTGTCTCTCTGGCAGAAACTCTCCTCTCTTAGATTGTTAAGAGAGGCTTCGTGGGCTCTCTCTCTCTCTATCTCTCTCTCTCTCTCTCTCTCAGAGGGAAGGCTGTTAATAATGCAGGAGGATTAGCTGATTTATGTGAGCTGTAGGCAAAGGAAAGCTGGGGTTCCTGGGGGCAACAGGCGGAGGGGGACGAGTGTGTGTAGTGTGAAAGGCGGTGGCACACAGGAGTCCAAGGTGCTTGGATGATGGAAGCTGGATGTGTGCCTGGTGAGCACGCTGGCCATAATCCGTCCCATTGCCCACCCCCGCGGCCGCCCATGACCCTCTTTGCCCTGGAGTTCAGAGCGCTGTGCCAGGAGTGGTCCATGGGGACAGGGTATAGGAGCTGGCAGCAGGGAGAGAGCCAGAGAAAAAAAAAAAAAAAAATTACTTTTTTGGTGCCTTACAATGCTTCCCGTCAACACACACACACAATGCTCCTTACATTTGGATAATTCTCTTCTTCATCTCTATATCTTAGATAAAACAGTTGGAGGAATGGCGCGGTTCTATTGTTTTATTGCGTTTAACTTTATGGCAGCTAAATTGAGCGTCTTTTACATTTTTCTTAAATGATCTACATAATAGCACTGTCATATATGCAGTGCCATGTAAGGGTACTCACACACTTTGTACTTTTTAATTTTAACCATTTTGCAATGTTGTAGGCAAAAAAAGCTTGAATTGTGTCTTATTGGAGTTTTAGTCTTGTCGGCTATTGCTTTATTAGTTTTCCACATCTGGACATTAGAAGCTCTTTTCCATTCTTCAGCTTCAACTCGCTCAGATTGAATGGAGAGCAGTGGTGAACATGTCTTTTCAAGTCCTTGGCCTTAATTTTTGTTAGGTATGGGCTTTAGCTGGACCATTCTAACTCATGAATATGATTTGATCTGAACCATTATATTGGCGTTGCTTCCTGTAGCTCTACGCTTCCCCAGGAGTGAATGCTGCTTGTCGGGACTTTGATGCAATCAACTGGTTTCCTTATATAGGACATTTTTGACCAATCTGTATAATCTGACCCAATCTGTATAATATGATTGAACTTGACTTTGTAAAGTGCCTTGAGATGACATGTTTCATGATTTGGCGCTATATAAATTGAATTGAATTGAATATTGTAGCTATGGCTGTATGTTCAGGGATGTTGTCCTGCTGGAAGGTAAACCTCTTTCTCAGTTCAGGGTGGTTTGCAGTCTTCGTTATCCCCCAGCAAATAAAGTTTCAAATGTGAGCAAAAGAGTCCAGTTTCGGTCCAACCAGAGCACTTGTTTGCTCTGTCCTCTACATCAGGGCTTCCAAACTTTCAGTCTGAGACCCCCAACATAATACTGCCAGAGACTGGTGACCCCCTTTTAGCTGGCGGATTTTTTTTTTTTTTTTTTTTTTGGGGGGGGGGGGGGGGATTATGAGAATGAAATCATAATATTATAAGAATAAAATAGTAAAATTTCGAGAATGAAGCAGTTAATTCCCCTGTGTTAAAATGAGGAATGTGGAGTATCTTGTAAAGTTATACTTTGGTGTTGGTTTGTGCAAATAAGAAAATACTAAATCTTTTTAGCACGTCAGCATCAAATCATCTCACGACTCCCAAAGAGGTGTCTCGTGGCCCCCAGGGAGGTCCTGTCCCCCTCTTTGGGAACCCCTGCTCTACATTGCTGGTGACTTCCAGCAAGACTTCTGTGAATTTCTGCAGCTGCTCCAGAGTTACCATAGGCCTCTTGGCTGCTTCTTTGACTGATGCTCTCCTTCTTAGCTTTTTAGTCTACATGGGCACTGGGCAGCCTTTATGTTCGTATGTTTGGAGTTTTACCATCATCTTACTATTTTAAAATAATAGACAAAATAGTTTTCCATTAGATACTCAAAACGGGATGTTTTATAACCTAACCCTTCTTCAAAGCTTTCTACAATTTCTGCCCTGGCCTGTTTGCTTTGTTTCTTGGTCTTCATGATGATGTTTATTCACTAATGTTCTCCAACAAATGTCGGTAAGAGGTCATCACAGCATTAATATTAAATTACACACAGTTGGACTCTGTCAATGGAGAATTTTGAACTGGCTTCAGTGGGATTTATTTTGTGGCATCAGAATAATGGGGGCTCAGTACCAAAGTTGTGAAAAGTTTGAAAACCATGAATCTTTCCCCTTCGACATTACACACTTCATTGTGTTGGGTTTTTAGTTGTAACCTGACAATCTGTAGCAGAAGTTTAGAGGATAAGAGTACTTTGCACAACACTTTCATCTGTATCTCCTAACCAACTATGCAAGATTACGTTTTATGGATATTTATTTTGAAAGTCGAACTCAAGGTATTTGGATACCCCGGTAAATTTTCACCTGTCATCTGCTTCGATGAGAAATATGACATAGGCTTATTGAAGTGTGTATCTGGATTAGTAGGGGTGTGTGTGTGTGTGACCTCCTCTGTTGGGCATTCTGATTTGACCTTTAAGCCATGATGACCTCTTTGCTGTAGGTGTGTGAAAGCAGAATGGTGGTTTCAAGCGTTCTGCTAGCCTTGAGGAGGTGCTTATCAGATTAAAACGTCCAGACATTTGTTCTTACGGTAACTGGAAGGGACGGGCTCGGGTTTGGATCAATTAATGATCACATCTCTCCGCATACCTTGTAACACCAACCCTCCCAAGACAAAGAAAGTTATTGTTCACAGCGTTTCTCAACCATGTATATGTAAAGCTTTGCATGTATGATACGCTTATAAGCATGTGTGCAAGTGAGCTCTCATACTGGCAACTTCATACATATGCATGAGACCTCATGGTTGTGTCACTTGGGGGAAATGAATGTGCAAAGAGCTTGGCACCGGGGCCCCTCACTCAAGTGCACTGGCGGGCGCGTAATGGGAATGCAATTTAAGCAGTGGTTAATCAGTGTGTTTTCACCAGCTTGCCCAGCAATGCATAATAGACAATCAGCCCCCAGTCACATGGGCGTTGCTACAAATGGTCAATTACTCATCATAGTCTTGTTAAACACAAGGTTCAGCCAGCCAGGGACAGATTGCTCCGCTGGTGCCTTTATTATTATGGGGAAGAACAAAGCGAAGCAACGCTAGGAGTTAGAAAGAAACCGTGACAGAGGAAGGGAATAAACAGACAATAGGAATTCGAAGAGGCACGGACATAGTGCGATTCTGCTCATCAAAATAGGAAAGAGAGGAGCGGAAACGGCTGCGGTGACAAAGCAGAGGAAGGAAAAAGGAAAAGCCAAAAATGGAACCGAAAAAAAAAAAAGGAGAAGAAAGGGGGGAAAAAACAGGACGGTTCTAGTCATGCTGAGAAATGCAAGAGTGAAAGAGAGAAAAGAGAGAGAGAGAGAGTGGAGGTGAAATGGAGCAAAGCAATAAAAGAGATTGAGGGCATGAAAGTGAGAGATAGAGAGAGCAAGATAATGGAGAGAGGGAGAGAAATTGAGAAAGGGACACTGGGGAGCAGGAGCAAAAGTGTGTGAGAGTGAGAGGGAGAGAGCCTGAGAAAGTGTGTACTCAGCTGTGAGATGAGACCTCTGTCTGCCCATGGGGAGAGGTGCTGTGATGGGAGACGAGGGGAGAGGACTCCGCTGACAGCGAAGGGGAGGAGAGTCTCACACTCTTTCTCACACACACACACACACACACACACAATCTCTCCGTCACTCATCCTCGCTACGGCTTAACGATTAAACGTAAATGGCAAGTTTACATCCGCATATGACGCCTCTTAAAAAAGTTTGGTCAAAATCACGCCGACTGTGTCCTCCTTAATCTAACCCTTACCTGCTTTCTTCCCCTTTGTTGCGTCGGTGATGCAGGCAGTGGATTGATGGGCAACTCATCGGCCTCTTTCATGGGGACCTTCCTGGCCAGTAGTTTGGGTTCCCCACCGTCTCATCCGCCTCACCCTTCCCAGCCGCCCTCCTCCCCCTCGTCGCCCTCCTTCCGAGGCGGACCCCACTCCAGCGCCTCGCAGATCTGGTTTCCCCATTCCCATGAAGGTAACTCGCAAAACACTAGCGCACACACACACTCTTAAAGTTATCCCATCACTTCATCACATTGTCAGTAAAAGGTGATACTTACGTTTTCGCAGTACTGGAGACACAGCTTTGGCTGGTGTATTTTTACCCTCATGTTGCTTATTTTGAGAGTTTGTAAAAGGTTTCTGCTAAAGTACAACTTGTAATAGTCTAGCGGAAGTTTTGCACCCTAAATAGAATAAAAGAGTGAGAGTGCTTTGCTTCAGTTGTCTGAATAAGGACACAGAGTCAGTAGTTCAGCCAAGGACTCTTACGGTATTCAATTCTTGTCAACAGGAATGTCGCCCCAGACTGCACGAAACGGCTCATGTATGCGTAGGCCAAAAAAAGTTGCGGTGATCGCGAAGCTTTCAGCCAGTGCCTCCATCCCAGCTATATGGAGGGGGTTTCCCGCCTAACACTCAGCATTACAACATCCTAGCTACACAAACATCCACTAGGATTCCCGATAAAAACACAAATTCTAGATCTAGTCCCCCAAACTTAGTTTTATCAGAAAGTTAGAGATGAAAATGGAGATTTTTTTTTTTTTGTGTGTGTTTTCGAACATCTATGCCTGGAACCAGAGAGGACCCAAAAAAATGACCTATCCAAATAAAATACTGAAAAGTGTGGCAAACTTTTTTATTCAGGTGCACTTAGTCAATACTTACTTATTATAACTTCTTTCCAATGTAGCTACAGCTACATGTCTTAAGGAGTATCTCCTAACCAGCTTTGTACACAGTAGACATGTTCAGTTCTTCGTTTTTACAAAATTGCTCAATCTGTCGTATTGGAGGGAAAGTGTCTGTGAACGCCAATATTTAAGTCTTGCCACATCTTGATTGGATTTAGATTTGGACTTAAATTTAAGTTCAGTTTTGGTCATCATCATAAACAGGCTGACCCTATTTTCTAATTATAAATATTTTGAGGACAGTTTTTTTGTGGTATCAGAATAATTTAAGATTAATCTAAATTGAAGTGGGGCTATTTAAGATGCAGAGAAAAATAATTTCTAGGCTTCTGATGTTCGCTTACTTTGCTCTGTTTTATCTTTCCTGTAAGAAAGTTGGAATACATATATATTCCTGCTTCAAATGTAACAACAGATTAGTCAGAACAGTCTTTTTTTCTGTTTAGGATCCCAGAAATCAGTACAAAGCAAAACCAATTTCCTTGTTTCTTCTTTACCAGTAACTGCCACAATTTCATTTTCCTTTTTTTATCTCTCTGTTTAGCTGCTGTGCAAACAGTGGTGGTTATATGCAGATTATTAATCACGTTGAAGGTTGGAAAACAAGAATCAGGGTAATGAATGTTTTGAGAGAATATCTGAGTACCTGGCTTTGTACATCTGGTGAGGAGATGGATATTATTTTTGGCTTTC
Source organism: Fundulus heteroclitus (assembly GCF_011125445.2). NCBI lineage: Eukaryota > Metazoa > Chordata > Actinopteri > Cyprinodontiformes > Fundulidae > Fundulus > Fundulus heteroclitus. The sequence goes on from NC_046376.1 coordinate 18,348,048, forward strand.
TACAAAAAAAAAAAAGGTTTCAGTCATAAAAATGTTCGGAGTGTCGCTTCACGCTTGCTCAGTATGAGGGATTGCTGCAAAGCCATGGACAATGCAGACAACTCTCCCTGTGGCTCTACGCTTCTTCAGGAGGAGTGAATGCTGCTTGTCGGGACTTTGATGCAATCAACTGGGTTCCCTTAGATAGGAAATGTTTTTTGACCATTCTGTATAATCTGATTGAGTTTGACTTTGGAAAGTACCTTGAGATTACACGTTCATGAATTGCCGCTATATAAATAAAATGGAATTGAATTGAATTCAAATTGAATCCTGCTGATGAACAAACTGCTTTATGAGCAGATCTTATACACATCAACGCAACAAGTCTTCAACGACATAAAAGTAGTTTAAAGTAGAGTAACAACAGAAACAACTAAAAGGACCATTTTAACTTGCGCACTGCCATCAATAAAAGTCTTAAGTTACATCTACAAACGGCTCCGGTGCCTTCAGAGTCTCAGACTGAGGCGCCTTACACCCACCAACGCTGTGTGGCATCGTGTTCCCAAGCTCTTAGGGGTTTGTTGAACTATCAAATGCTTCTCCCATCCAAGACATCATTGACTGAGTCAGTTAACAGTTCCTGCAATTCACAGAGAGAATCTCAACTGAGATATCAACTTCAACATGAGCTCACTCAGAAACATTCTCCCTCCAGGCTCATTTTCTGAAGCATCACTGTTTGTCTTACCTTGCGCTCTTAAGGTTTCATCGTCAAGCACTTTCTTTTGTGGAAAAGAAAAATAATATTAGGAGTGATGATGGCAATGCCAAGGCTAATAAAAGTAATGGAGGTGATTATGACTGGGATTATTACTCAGTTGGCAATGGAGGCCATTATCTCTATTGCAGTTTAATTGCATATAACGCACTAAGAGCATGATTGAATCCAGACTGTTCATCAACCACATTCAGCTGTTCCCTCCTCGACATAATTGCACATTGTCTTTTTCCTGTTTTGCATAAAAAGCAAGTCATCAAAATGAGCGGCAAAATTACCCAGACTCTCGCCTCCTCTCTCTGGGTGTCAGCAGCCCCCCGCCGGCAGCAGCGCAAGCTCTGACTCCTGCATGCGTCGCCGCATTAGTGTCTCACTCGTATTCTCGGAGATATGCCGCGGATGTTTTTTTTCCTGTCTCAGAGTGTCTTTTTAAACAGGTTGCTTACATGCCAATTTAAATGTAGCAGTTAATGTCTAAAGTCAGCACCTAGTTTAAGATTGCCGTGTTTTAGGCACAGACAGCACTGAAACCAGATATTTACATTGTAAAAAAAAAAACATAGCATTTTCCCCCTCAGTGTCTGACATTAAATACGCGTGCTTTCTTTTTCCTTGAGGTCATATTGGGATAATGAAATGTAATTTCTATATGCTAAATCCCAGAAAAAAGAGCATTTCATTGATTTTATTTTATTTTACCGTTTTCAATTTTTCAGAATTTCCCCATTATCTCAGTATTTGGTGTAATTGCCTTTGACACTATGAATTGGGTAAAAAAAAAAAATTGGTGTCTTTTCACAAGCTTCTTTCAATAGTTTGCTGGACGTTGAGCCCATTCCTCCTGAGCCTATGGTATAGGTTGTAGGCTGCCTCGCTCTCCCCTGTAATTCACAATGGGAGTGAGGTCAAGGCTGTATGATGACCACTCAAAAACATTGACTTGGCTGTTTTTAAGCCACTTCGTAATTGCTTTGGCGGTTTTCTATAGGGGATGACCTTTTTGTGCTTAAATCTTTAAGTTCCTGGCTGATGTCTTGAGATGTTGCGTTGATATTTCCACATACCGTCGTTTCTACCTGATGCCATGTATTTTGTGAAGTTCACCAGTCCCTCCTGCGGCAAAAGAGCTCCATATTTCACAGTTGGGATTGTTTTCTCTTACCTGACTCCGCCAGATAGATTTGCTCCGCATATCCATCTGGAAACCTTCCGTTGAAGTAATTTTGGGAAGGGGCGAAAATACTGGTTAGCTGATTGGCCTATGTTGGTGATAGACGGGCCAAATAAACCAATCAGATTCCTCGTCGCTCTGTTACGAGCGACGACGAAAACACAACCACAAGCCAAGCTACTCTTGCTGCTGCAGGTAAAGGCTCGTTAGCTCAACAAAGAAATATTCTGTAATTCCGATAAAACTTGCTCGATAGCCACGCTAACGCTAGTTTCATCGGTTGAAGCCGCCATGTTCTTTAGACTGAACTGTCGCACTTCCCGTTGCGTCACACCTCAACCCGCCTCAAAGCCAACGCTGATTGGACGTTCGTTTGGTGAACGGCTCCAAATTTTCTTCAACGGAGGGTAGCCAGACTGATCTGCGAGTGAAACCTCGAAAGCTCGCGAGATCAGGATGGTCTCACGAGGCTATGTTTTCTCAGGGTTGTAAGGTTTCCCCTTTTTTATCCGAACGGGATATCTTTTTGGTCCATATTTCCTGATTGGCCTTTCATGTCCATGCAAGACTAATTTGTTTGTGGATATTTACACACTCATACCAACTTCAGCCAGCACAAGGTCTTTTGATTGTCCTCTGGGGTTTATATGCGTATTTTGCACGAAAATATGATCATCATTGGGACACAGAACCCATCTTCTTTTCAAATGGTCTGAGGCTGGACATGACCATATGACAGGAATCCTGTAATTATATCCAAGAATGAACAAGACTTTTGGAGATTTTCCATGATCTCAAACAAGGAAGCTGTTTGTTTGAGGTGTTGCCTTAATTACCTCAGAAGCTTATAAAGCACAGACATCATTATCATTTTCCTAATAGTTTACAGGCGTACACTCTGTATGTGTAAACTTCTGAATTTGAAGAAGGTAAACAAAGAGACATCACTGAAAGCTTCTCTAAATATTCGGACATTTAGCAAATGCAAATAATTTTAATAATACTGACCAACCCAGTATAAAAACTATCCTCCCGATTTAACGTATTTTTCGGACCATAAGGTGCACTGGATTATAAGGCGCGCCAAATATTCCTCCCAGGTGTGTGTTATCAGGGAGAGCTATCTGTCTCTGTCGGGAGGACAGAGTAGTTGGACTGCACTGCCCTGTTTCTAACATAAGGCCAAACTAAATGTAACTTTTATATTGAATTAACTTACTAAGTTTATTGTTACCAGCGAGCACTCCGGACACAGGCTGCCTAAAGGCTCCCACATACTTGGGCGTTCTGTGTGCATACTGTGAGCTTGGTGGACTTCTCGCTGACTCTCCATTGACATTTTGCCCTTCATAGTCAAGCCTACATTTCTTCTGGCAAACTCCTACATTTCCCACACTTTCTTCCAGTGGGACGAAGCGGCGGAACGGACGGTAATGTGTGCGATTAGCGAGATGAGCACGTAGAGCTGTTTCTTTTCCAGCAGGCTCCCACCGCACACCTGTCAGTGAGAACAGAGGGGGACTGTCCTTGGTACCGCCTTCTTGGAGCAGCTCAGTGTATGAAGCTCGGTGTCACATATAAAACAGTTGGATGCAAAGACTTCTTACTGCCGAGAAGTTTGTAGTGTGACATCGTTGACGAGGTTGAAAAAATTGAGTTCTGCACGTACCTTTATGCGGAGGGTCCGCCTTGAGTACGCGCGAACCTCCGCAGAGTGAAGTATACCCGAGTATGTGGGGGGGCCGTTACATGAAGGCACTTCTAGTTTTGACATTACAGTCAGGCAGTCTTGTAGACAGCTCAGGGGTTGCTCAGGTAGTGACACAGTGTGCCGTAATGCTCCTAATATCCATTGAGTGGAGCGGCTCCATTGCTTACCAAAGTCGTACGTATACATTTTTAACAGATTTTTGAGCGCACTGTACCACATTAAATCGGTCAGTAAGCACGACGGTAATCATATATAAGGTGAAATATCAATTTCTGAGAAAAGTTAAGGATTTTAAGTGCGCTTAATAGTCTGGAAAATATGGTAATGTCAGACAGTGAGGGGGGAATGGATTGTGTGTCTTTTTATACAGTGTATGTAAACAACAGGTTTTAACTGTGACTGTATTTGGGCAGAATGCTTTTATGTTCTTGTATTAACCTAACACTTTTTTTATCTAAAGTTACAATAAATGATTGATGAGATTTTTTTTCAAGTGAATAGTTCTTTTCTAATAGGCGTCTGATGTATTTGAAAGTGATGTAAATAAAGAAGACTAATCATGTAGCAATATGGGATATGTCAATGCATGAGGATCTGCAGAAACATTTCTACTAATTTTATGTAGCTAACAAATCTATCTAGATATTCAAAGCCCACAGCAATCAAAGGACACCCTGTTTTGTGTTCTCACTCCCAAGACGTCAGATGTGGCTGTTTTGTCAAACCTGACGGCGTCTCTGAAATGCGCAATCAGGGTCCTTAACTGTTAGTTCTGTGATGTAACAATGTTTGACACCAGGAGTGCATTCCTATTTCTGAAGGCTGGCTTTGGGCGCAGAAATGATGCTTTATCTCACTAAGTTTACATTTTGCATGTCTGGAATCAGTTTAAACATCTCCCTCTGTTTGGTCTGGATTAGCTATGAACACAAGTTTAGTTTAGGCTAGAAAAATTATGGTTTTGGGTACAGCCTGGGTGACATAAATGTCACTCAAAGGCGTACACGAAGTACTGCACATGCATACTGTTGTTTACCTGCACCCGCTTCACTTTAGCTGGCTTAAGCCTGGTTTAGGACATCACCTTGATATCAGTGCTCTAAATGCTACAATTACAATGCAGCGAGTAGCAGCAACCAAAAACATAAAGGCCTGTCTAAACTGAAATGCATATTTTGTAAAATTAAGATTTTATACTGATCCTCCAATCCACTTCCGACATGCCTTTGTGGTGACGAATTGGAGATTTCCGAAACTGTAGAGGCCCAGTTCCCACATGCCTACTATTTCTGTGCCAAAAACAACAACGATAATGGAGTTGGTTTTCTGTTTCCATTTAATATTAAATGTAAGCTGATGTAAATATAGGATCATCAAAAAAAGTATATCAATTAAAAAGGAGATGAGCTAGAGTGCCATATCCACTAATAGCCAATGTAAACCCCATTAGCTGACAGAGCTTCAGTGCAACACTTCTTTTAGCCATTTAGTCTCTGATGTCTGTCATTGGAAAGTTTGCCCCCTGTTCACACCTTGGAGATGTTTGAGCAATTTCTTTCAGGTACAAATCATCCCAGCATCTCTGAATGAGCAACGTCTGTGCTTTGACGCTGCCTATGACTTTTCATTCCCAGATTCTGAGCAAGTCTTTGGTGGACTTACTGGTGTGTTTTGCATCGCGTTGCAGGGTCCGGCTCTGCTCTAGCTTTATTTGTTTTTGACAGATTGTTGTCCTCTCATAACGACAGAATTCATGTTGGATGGAGAGCTCTCTGGAATTTTGCATTTGGTTTGCACCAGATATGAAATCCAAATGTGTGAAATTTAAACTCCAAAAAACATTATTGCTGTCATCATTGTTGTTGACCATGTTCTCTCATGTCAAACTTTAGATTGGCCTCAATGCTTTTTAGGAGAACAAACGTGTGCAGTCTCTTTCTGATTGCACAGGCATGCATTTTCACATCAACAATAGACATACCGTGCAGTAGATCCCTTGTTGACATGTGGTATTTTTTAGACTTTTTTTTTTAGCATCTTAGGGTGTTTTTTCTGGATAAACTTGCTTGGACGACTGGAGCTGGGCATGTTTGGGGGTTGCTTTGAATGTTCTACAAATATAGGCTATTTTCCGGAAAGCGAAATGGCTGATTTAAAATTCTTTTGAGTCCTCTTTAAATCCCTTACCCAGCTCATAAGCTGCTACAATCTTCTTTCTGAAGGCTCAGGCAGCTCTTTGGATCTCATCTTGGTGTATACTCTTACTTCAACAGTCAAGAGTGCAACAAACTAAATGTCGGAGGTTCAAATTGGGTAAACTTCTTCAAAAAATGCTAAACAATGCACCTGATGTGATATGCCTGTGTGATTTTTTTTTCCTATTTTAAATATAGTAATAATTTAAACTCCATCAGTAACAAAGTGTAAATATATTTTATTGTAGTTTTTAAAAGGTCCTATCTTCTTTTTTAATCGCTTGGTTAATTGAGTTTTTTTTTTTAACCTATTTAGTAGTTGGTGCGTTGTATAGCGCCTATGGAGACTATTTTAATGATTATGTTATTTATTTTTTGTAGATCAGGCCTTTGTGTGAGAATCAGCGTTAATGCACATAACTTTTTTCCCACTCAGCCTTTGAGATAGTTGATTGAAGAAATAAAAAAAGTGTTTGAACAAAAACTGCTGCAGGCCTAATGCCAGCTGGATGTGGTTCAAATGACTTACCTTGTGCCAAAAAGAATCCCTCGCATAACTCAGTCAACACATATAGACATACATGAATGCATCGATTGCCTGCACGCTGGCTGTCTAATCCACTCCTGTTTGATACGCCTCTCCAAGCCTATCTTCAGTTGTCCATCTTTTCCTTCTGTGAGCACTTCCTGTTGGTTTTCCTTTTGAAGGATTTAGGCTGCGCTAACCACCCTCCCACCACCCCAACACGCACCCACCACCCAACACTCTCCACCACACGTCTGCTTCTTTCATTCTCTCTCTTTTGCCAGCCTGCATCCCTTCCTTTCAATTAGTCAAAACTGAAGAGATACATCACAGTAGTGCCCCTCCTCCGCCAAGTGTCTCTCGCCTCCTCTTCCCTTCTCCTCCCGTTCTGTGCCTTGATGGTTCTGTCATTTTTTCTCAATTAGCAGCCCTGACAGGCAGCTCGGGCTGCTCCTCCTCTTCTCTTGGTCTTCATTCGCCCTGCTCTGTCCGTCAAATTCCCTAGCTGTGAGCTCTTGCAGCAATTAGCTTTTTTTTAAGGGGGGGGGGGGGGGTCATGATATTAAATATTGACAGTTTGAAACATGCTGTGGATCTGAGAGATTTTAAGATTGGGCAATTTTATAATTTCTGCATTTTACGTCCACTTGTTGCACCAGGTTTCTGTTGGCTTTTTGGTTAGCGGTGGCTAATCTCCCCTCCACACACATTGACCAGAGTACAGCGCTGCATGCTGCTTAACACTACCCATTGACAATTGTAGCATCAATGCAAAGCATCGAGATAGTGAAACAGGAGAACAACTCTTTCTTAAATTTTGCTCACACACTGCAAAATGTATATAAAGTTTTCTTGAAATTCATGTATACACCCTTGATTTGAGCAGGTAAGTAAGATTATCTGCCACGGGAATGAGTATTTTGACCTTTTAAAATAAGATAATTAGATATACTGTGCTTAAAATCTTGTTCCATTGGCAGATCGTTTAAACTTGCCTCTCAATTCACGGACAATACACTCATTTCAAGATTCTTAGTTCCCTTTTTGCAATGCAATTGATGGACTGGGACTGCAAGAAAGTTTTAAAAGCCATATAATCAACAAGTCACATGAAATCAGAGGAAGCAACCTAACATTTGCCTGCTATCACAGCCAACTTCTCTCCACACAAAGATCCTCAGAAGCAACATGTGCATTTATAGTAGAGGTTTTGTGTGTCTTTTAGAAATAAATGCTAAGTTTTCATCTTGTTTGCCAATGAACTCTAAGAGAGTTGTTTTAGGTGGTGTTGATACAGGGTAACATTTCAATTAAAGGAGCTATAAGTAATATATTTACTGTAAAATTAACTTAAATCATTCTCATTTGTCACCCAGGATGGAAGTAACATTTGCTATAAACAACCAGTCCTCTCGATCAATAATGTCTTAGTCAGGCTTTTCTCCTTTCAAACCTAGAGGTACGGCCCGGAAGTACTTCAGTTCAGAGTGTAGCCCATGTTTACTTCCTCGTTCCTGAACCAATCATATGAGAGTTCCCAGGGTTCCCAAAACAGAGCACAGCACTTGGTATTTTGTCTTGACATCATTACTTATTGTTCCTTTAAGAGTTTTTATTTAGTGTAATTCAGGAATGTTTCACATGTAAATTGTGTTTATTTATATATAATTTATGAATAAAAGTAGTTTTTTACAGAAGAGAGTCATTCCGAAAGGAGTTTACTATTGGACTGTTGATTTTTTTGTTCACACACATATGACTGCATGGTTTTTAGTTGACAGAATGTGTTTATGTTATAAAACAGAATAAAAAAAATAAACATGGGAAAAGTAGGATTTTGAAATCAAAATTAAAGACAGGGTTTTCTTTTTTTTCTTTGTCTTCATAAATCAACTTTAATGTATTAAGAGTATTTAATGTATTTGTCAGCAGGTGCTGATTACAGGTACACAGAAGACAGGTTTTTCAAATTTGATAAACAGTTTAAAGGTATAAGTACTTCAGGCCTGGATAAAAAATATATTTTTAAAGGTAACTAAAGCTACATTACGTATTAATGTATTTCTTTCCAATTTATTTAAAAAAATTTAAGTAAATTCCAGGTTTTATAGAATTAGTGTCTTTCCATTGTTTGTTTCTGGTTTTTCTGTGTTTTTTGTTTTGTTTTTAGAAAAACTCAAACACTTAATTTCAATTCCCATTCTTGTGTAAATATGTTTATTTTCTGAAAAAAAAAATCTTTACCAACAATAAAACTTGACATTTTGAAGGGATTTCAACACCAATAAATAATAAAAAATAAAAATAGAAATCCAAAATGCATTTTAAATAGGTTTCAAGTGAGCCAAAAAGATTGCTCCAGTTAGTTAAAAAGGCAATTACTTGACAGGAAAAATTCATAATGAACAAATCAAATCAATGAACAAAAAAAAATTTTTTTCATTTTTGTTAGGATAAACTGTAAGTAATTGACTGAACCATATAGTCAATATAGACCTTTTCTGTCTTTTAACTTTCTGCTGTAATCCAACACGGTTTAACAATTACCTTTTTAGATGTTAAGAAAAAAGATTCCACTCTGTTTTCTCTGTCTCTTGCCTCTGCTCCTCCCATAGATTGAAAGACATACACTGTTAACACCCCTCTGTCATTTACTTGCTGATGCTGACATGTTTCTGTGTGCATGTGTACATGGGAGAGAGCCCGGCTGCTGTGCAGTCAGCAGACTGCGCTAAGACCCTCCTCAAGTCACCTGCAGCAGCAGCAGCAGCAGCCGCAGCAGCAGCAGCTTCTCTTGTCCTGAGGAGATTAATGGCTGAATGGGCTCCGCCATGCCCAGCAGTCTCCCCCTTGCTGTCCCATTGGAGGGTACATTGAAACTGAGCAGGCTGGCATTATCGGGCACAGCCAGACCACACTGTGAAAAGGGATTACGCTGTCAATCGTCACGCTCACAAACAACATGCTGCTGGAGAAAAAAAAGGGCGCTCTCCTAGCTTGGAAAAAGACTGACGAACAGCGCTCTCCCCCTTCAAAATTGTAAAAAAATGCCTTGCTTAAACAAAGGATGCCTCTTCCCTCACTGCAGTTGATGAATTGGCATAAATGTGGATGCTTATTAATCATGACAGCAAAAAAAATAGAGAGACAGAGGGGGGATGGGAAAAGAGCGCATATGAGGTAGAGAAAAGCAGTCAGAGAGGAAGAATTAAAGAAAAAAAAACAACAGTGTGCAATTATCGTCCTGTTACCCTGAGCAGAAAGCCGCACCTCCTGTATTATTGCCGTGCTGTTTGCGCTCTCTGTGCATTTCATTAATTAAGATTGGAGAAAGCAGGGGCTGAAATGAGGCAAGGTCATTAAGCCCGCCACAACACTCGTCCCTCTCCTGAGCCAGCTCTCAGCTCCAGCTGCATTGTCCCTACGTCAAAAACGAAGAGATTCAACACTCAGAGCTGAATTTAGAAAGCAAAAAGCCCCCCCCCCCACTCCCCCAGATAGGTACAAGGCCACATGAACTACATTACTGCTTTCCTGAATAAGGTTTCATGCTTGCCAAGAAAGAAAATTCTGTCCTTGATTTAACTTACAAAGATTGTATTCTGTTCCTTATTCTCATTGTTCTTTCACGTCTGTTGGAAAATGAGGCTGGAAGGATTGATTTGCCTTTTAATGGGCCTCTTCAGATTACAGTGGTCTCTAGTTTACCTATGAATCAGATAGATTTCATTTGAAACTAAATACTGGTCAGAAATAGCCACTAACAAGCTTCTGGGATACTTCTGGCTATATATCTGTCCACTTTTTTTTTAACAGAACTTTTCAAGTTTGTTGAAGTTTGCTGGTTTCCTACTCTAGATTCACCTTTAATGCACAGTCCATGCACTTTTGATAGGGTGGAAGTTGGATCCATTCCAGAAGCTTAGTGTTACCTTGTTTTGGCCAGTTCTGATGTGAGTTTGGCAACATTGTCCTGTTGGAAAACCTAATTTTGTCAAAGTTTCAACCATCTACCTTTTGAGTTGAGGGGAAGTTGAAGTATTTGAAGGCAGTCCTTCATTATTCCATCGCCCTAGTGCAATAAACCAGTGCCACTGGCAGCTCAGCTGACCTTCACCATGATACTAAACATGCTTGAGGGACTTGAGAGATTTTCTGGTTGAGCTGCATCTTCCTGTATTAATTTAACCAAATGTTAGTGGGGCTTATGCGTACATTTGAGTCTGTATTTACAGTTTTGGCCTTGCTTGGGTTAGAGAAAAAATCCACAATAATTCCAAACTTGTGAAAACAGTTCTTGATTCATAAATTCATTGAAGTTGTCTGCATTGCAGAGTGGTTAAAGGCATTATTAAAAGCCCCCAAATTCTATGACTTGTATGTAGTGTATGTTACACTAACAGTCATCCAAAAAAGCTGGATGCATGAACCTGTCAATTCATGTTTTTTTATTTAATTTCTTTGAATCTAAAATCAAATGATAAAAATACTCACCGTTTCTACATCCTCATTCTAGCAGTTCTTTGATTTATTTTTAAACCATTTTTTAAATCCTTTTTTATACAGTTGTATAAATAGGTGAATTTAATTTGCATTGATGTGTTTAGATGCCATAGTTACCCAGTTGCAGTGGTGTTGTCATAGTGACGTCTGTCTTAATATTGCAATTGGGCTTTCATCTAAGTCTTTATTCTCTCTCCTCTCCATCCTTTGTGCCCTCCGGTGTCCTGTTTCAAAATGATTGTGTTTTTTTTTTTTTCTTCTGGTGTAGACGTCCCCCAGATGGCCATGATTTAAAGAATGCAGGTGTACAGGCTTATAGACCCAAAATTCAAACACCATTTTACCTCTAAACTAGGTTACTAAGAGTTACAGAGAACCAGCTCTCTGTTCACAGAAGCCAAAAATCCATCCTCATCGCTACACTCAGATGTGTATAGGTGCCGCTGCTGGTTCTCACGGTGTGATAAAGAATAAGCCATATGTCTCAAAGAAAAATGTCATATTACACCAATCCCAGAGCTTTTCTTTCATTATCTAAATGCTAAACTCGGGCAGGAAAAGCAAACATTAGAAGCATAGCCAGTACTTATTTGCGTATGAACACCAGCAGCTGCACCGGGTCTGAAGGATTACTGCACATAACTCCATCACAGTAGCTGTTGTCATGTGTTATCAACCGTCTCTCTCTCTGTCTCTCTCTCTCTGTCTCTCTCTCTCTCTCTCTCTCTCTCTCTCTCTCTCTCTCTCTCAGGTCCAGGATATCCTCGATTTTCAGGGAGCCTGGCCCACACGTTCCTTCCAATGAGCCATTTAGATCACCATGCCAATAGTGGTGTTCTCTATGGCCAGCACCGTTTTTATGACACACAAAAAGGTAAGCCAAAAAGTAGAGTATAAAAGTAGGTAAGAAAACATTTATTCATATTATTCAATGTTCTTTGCTGATCTGCCTTCTATTCTCTTCTAGAAAACTTTTATCTGCGGGGCCTCCCATCCCAGCCATCGCTCATCTCAGCCAATCACAGCCTGCCATCGATGTCTAGGACAGTTTCGGGACACTCTCAGGGGTCCTGCAACAGGGACAGAGAACAAGGCATAGGGACGGGCTTACACAAGGGTCTGAAAGAGGGATCAGTAGAGAGAGGTGTGGTACCTGTCAAGGACAAGGAAAGATCCAGTGGCAAACAAGATGCTAAGGAGCGACAACAACAACAGCAGCACCAGAACCATCAGACACCCCAGACCACACACCCCCACCATTCTCACACCCATCAGCAGCAGCCTCACTATACACAGCACCCATTGCCTTTAGAGGAGGTCAATAGTCGAGCCCTGGAGAGACACAAAGCATCGCTCACAATGGAGTACACTAAAGATCACCATCAGAGCATGAGCAAGCCCCTTAGTGCTTGCTTACATAATGGCAAGATGTCAAATAGAGATGCAGGAACGGCAACAGGGTCGAAAGTCTCCTTGCCAAGTTGTGGAGGAGAGGGCACAGCCCTTCGATCTATGGGGGACGGGGGTAGCAGCCAGGGCAGAAATATAGGGTCCAATGGCAATGGTCGCTGCACCAAAGAAGGGATAAGTGGTGAGATGAGGATTAGTGAACAGCCTTCTGATTGTCTGGAAAGGGGTCAGGCGCCACTTCACCACTCTCTGCCATACTCCGTACCCCCACCCTTACACATGGGCTCTGCTGCCAGAGGGGCACATAGTCATCCCCATCCTAATGCTCACCCCCATTCACATCCTCATCCAGGGGGGTTCCATTGCCTTCAGCTCCACCCTAGCCATCCACACCACCCGCATCATTCCCACCATACGCACCACCATCCAGATTTTTTCTGTCCACCGCCACCTGCTCCTTTGACCAACCCTGTCTCACAAGAAAGGGGGACAATCAATGTAGGACGGGAGCCTAAAGTTACAGGGCCAACATTTGTACCGTCTGTGGCAGAGCTAGGGGACAAATCGAATGGACCATTCCAGCTTGGTAACCCTGATTGCCAGGGCGTGGGAAACGGAGGAGGTAGCAGTTCCAAGGACAAAGCAATAGAAAAGAGTGGCAGTGGGCACCATAGTAACTGGCAGAGAAAACAGCAACAGCAAAATCCATACAGAAAGACAGAGAAGTCTCTGGACTGGATGCAGTCTCACCATCAACATGTTCAGCCCTCACAGCTTCCTCCACAACCCCAACAGCAGCAACAACAAAAAACGCCTCATTCTCAACAACAGCACCAAGTTGTACGATCACGGAGTGCAGAGTGTATCAACAGTTCGGTGGACATGGATGTGTTCAGACCTTCGCTTTCCCAGGGACCAAAGGCGGGACATTCTGTCCCTCATTCTGTCAACTCTTCTCCTTACAGAGACTGTTCTCATCAGGGACCTCCACCTAATTCTTCCCCACTTGGAAACAAAAACATGGGGCAACATGCAGTGGCTGGAGCAGCCCATGCGTCTGGAGGCAGCTGCTCCTTACAGAGAGAAGGCCAAAAGGTAGCTCGGATTCGTCACCAGCAGCATGGCAGACCTGGCCCAGATGCTCCTTCTCCAGCTGAGCTGAACCAGAGTAACAGTCAGGAGCTTAAAAGAAACATGTCTCCTTATGGTTATAACAACAGCAGTGGGCAACACCACCACCAGCAACCTCCAGTACCTCCCTGGGGCATGAGGCCTCCCCATCACATGTCACAACCTGAGGAGGAGCAGAGGAGGTCATACATGGAGCTGGGAGGTTCTGGTGGGCAACACCAACAGCGACAGCAGCAGCAACAACAACAGCAAGGAATAGGCCTCCCTCCTCCACAGCCCCCAACTGCACCCACTCTCGGTCAGCAACAGCAGCAACCGGACCCCCAAGGTCCGACTCAGGGTGAGAGCAGCGCCATGAAGAGCCTGCTGAAGTACAGCAACCAGCAACAGCCATTGCTTCTCTCTCAGAAGAGCCCATTCGGGGGCCTGGGAAGTCTCAAGTCGGGTCCAGCAGGGGGCAGCTGTGCCCTCCAGGGCAACAAACAAACTCTCCCTTCCAGGAAGGGCCCGGCTGATGGCGAGCGCCCCGATTACAGTGGACGGAGCCGAGAAATGGGGGAGGCGGGTCACGGGGAAAACGAGGTGCGGCAGCCGCCCGTGGGGATTGCAGTGGCGGTGGCTCGGCAGAGGGAGCCGCCATGTCGATCAGGAGAGAGTCACCCAAACAGCAGGCAGGGGCGAGTACATAACTCAGTGAAAGGTAAGCCAGAATAATGCACAACAAACTAAATGATAAGAAAAATTGTAGAAAATTAGTTTTAAACACAAATGGAACCCAACATTTATTGTTGAATTTTAATGTGAATGTTCACTGTTGATAAAACAGTAAGGAATCATATGTTAAATTTTTATACCAGACAAACTTTTTATAGTCAGCAGCCTGAGTCTTTCCATTGGAGATATAGTGGTGGGATGCGTTTTAAGGCATGGTAGGGGTGCTAAAAAGGTTTTTAGATGTACAATTCTGAAAAGCCTACTTTTCAACTATTTAAAGCCAAGACAACAGCTTAAAAGAACCTTGAAAAATAAGGAATCACCTCTATGTCCATCCTTAGAGCTTGACTAGCTGTGTTTCCACTGACCAACAAATTGCGCAAATGGTAATTACAAAAATAAATTTGTTTAATGGAAACACAGCATTTTCGAAAAAAACTCCTATTTTTCGGTAAAGGCTTTTTGCGCTAGGATGAGGTGGTTTTTCATCCGTATAGAAATTTGCATATTTCACAAAACTGCAATGGATACAGTTTTCTTCACATCACACGACTCACGTGGTCAACAACCGGATGTTACTACTGGAGAAATAGACAAAGAAGACAACAGGAGTTAGTAGCATGATGATGGCGAGGCATGTTTGGATTTGTGACGGGGATATTACCAACATAATACATTCAAAACAGCAAAGAAATGCGAACATTTACCAAGATCTTGAAGCAGCCGTGAAGGAAGCGGGGTTCCACAAGCCGTGGCAAATCTTATGTTCAAAATGAAAAAAAGTTTTGAATGGCAAAAGTGCTGCTGGTGGAAAAGATAAATATCTGTATGTTTATTCACGCGAGTATCTCGTCCATGGTGATAAATATGCATAGAAAAGTGGGAAAAATAACCTGGAATTCTGACCACATACTATGAATTTGGAAGAAAGTAACATTGCATTATTTCTAAAATCTTTTAACACAAAACATATAAAATGACCTGCAACGGTGTATGATATGACTTGATTCAAAGATAATTATATATCTTAGAACTTCTAAAAACTCATTACTTGCGTTAATACAAAATCATATGTTTGGTGCATAGAGTAGCGACAACACTCTCTTACATGGGACGTTTATCTCACAGGATTACCACGCTCTATGTATCCCTTGAACCCCAATGAGGAGGAAAGGAAGAGGATTGGTGAAGAACAAATGGGTCTCACCTGCCTGGATAGAGAGAGGGATGCATACATCAGGTATGTAAATGTAAATCTCAAAACCCCACTCAAATTTGCTTTATTAAAAAAAAAAAGTATTCCTTTGCTCAGCTGTACATCTCCTCTGTTTTATAATGACAGGGATAATAAAGAACGTGTGGAGTTTGCGAGGATCCACCCGTCCACCAACTGCCATGGCGACCTAACCTCTCATCTGATGGTCCCTGGTGGGACGCCGCTCCAGTCTGGTCAGTTAGGAGACCCCGCTGCACATTCTGCTCACCACCACTGGATGCCAAGAACTGGAAGTCCATCCCTCTGGATGACAGGACACTCTTATGGTAAAAAAGAAAAGAAAAACAACAACCTACATTTACACATATCTTGTTTGTTCATTTCATTTACCAAGTAAAAATGTAAAAGATGTTTAATCTCCTTCTTCTTGTCTTTCTACACAACTCAGCAACAAAATTTATTGCCCAGTATTGTAGACTGCTGTCTGTCTTTTTGACTCGTAAATGAGTCCATTAGCTGCTAAGGACTATTTGCACGCTTAAGCCCCTCAGGGAGTGTTGTTGACGAGTGCAATAAAAAAAAAAGCTCAGAAAGAGTATGTCTTATCGTGTCTGCGTGTTATGTGTGATTATATGCATTCTGAGCCGGTGTCTACCTCATCAAAAATGTCATTATGGTAACACATAATGACAATAAAGATTCTTTATTCTCCTTGATTTCCTCCACAGCGTTTTACCTTTTTCGGTTTTGTTTCAATCCTCTCCTACTTCTGGTTTGCTTTCAAATTGTAAATTGCACACATGTATTTTTTAATGGGTTTGTAATCTCCGTCGCAATCATTTCTGTACAGCAGGTATAGGTCACACACCTTTGCATCAGAACCTGCCTCCAGGTTTTTCTTCAGCCATGCCAGGCCCTCTGCAGCCAGTCCTTCCGTTGCCACAGGACCCCTCAGCACAGTTAGTGGTCCTGCCCTCTGAGCCTTCAGCCCATCCCGCCCCACATCACCTGGGTATGACATAACTGTACTCTATTCAGTGTAAATAAAGTTTTTAAGATACTCTAAATATAGCAGCCTTGCAAGTAAACATGATTTTGAAGTGAACCTTCAAACATCATATTTCAAAATTAACTACCGTGTATCTCAAGGCTTTTTTTGATCATGGAAAAGAATTAGTAGTGATCAAAATGAATTGGTAAAGGTTGCTGACAAATGTTCCTTTTGTGTATTTACTCACAGATACACCCCCCACAATTCAGTATCTATTAAGTTGTAACACCTCATGTACAAAGCTATTATACATGCATCCATCCATCCCCTGTCTATACCTACTTATCCTTGAAGGGTGGGGGGACTTGTACCTATCCCCAGCTGTCATTGGACAAGTAGCAGTGTAGACCCTTGACAGGTCGCCATTCCATCTTCTATATAGTACCTTGCATGTGTTTGTACACCCCTTGATTTTTTTTTTTAGTTCTTTTCAACATTTTGTCAAATTACAACCAAAATCTTAAGGTGAATGTTTGTGTTAGAATGGACCCATCAAGGCCCCAAGATCAAACTTGTGAAGAAGAATGGTAATCAAACTCCAAAAGACATTCAACAAAATACTGACTCCGTGTGGCTGTATACAAATGCTTTCGCCACTTTTCAGGTTTTTGTTAATTTAGTAAAAACTAAATCTGTTGCCTTAATTTTTTTTCCCACTTCACAATGATGCAACACTGAGTGTTGGCCTATAGCATAAAATCCTAAGTAGGTATACATTGACGTGTGTCTGTATCAGGACAAAAATATACAGTAGTATGAATAGTTTTGCACAGAGGAGGAAAATAACTAACATTACAGAATCATTGCTTCTCATAAGTCACTGTATGCATACATTCAGTCAACAGGCAGCACTTTTTAATCTGCCTGCTCGTAATCTTAAAAAACACATTTCAGTCTTTGCTCAGCGGGAATAACAACTGAGAAGGAAATTGATCAGCCGAAATTACACTACAGGGAAACATTTGCATATTCAAGTTTGTCTCTAATTGTTGGGGTATGACAAAATAGGAGATTAAGAAAAAAAAAGTATTTGAACCTGTTAATTGGAAACACATGATTTAGTCAAACAAAGAGAAAAAAGGGACAATACGCTTGTTGTGGAGCTGTAACATCTGCTTTAAGAGAGAATGTACATCCTAAAAAAAATGGGAACGAGAATGTCTGAAATCCTCCTTTTTATAGAAGTTTGGCTGAGCAGCTGGGATGTCTCTGAATGCTCTAAAGGGGCATATTTCTGGTTTCAGCTTGGAGTTTGACCTCTAATCAACCTACAACAATAATCCTCTGGTCTCATTTCACCATTGTCAAAACTTTCCTCCTGCATTCCAAAATTCTCAGAGCAGATTGTCAGAAAGTGCTTTCTTTTTTTTTTTTTTTTTTTTTGAAACAGAGGAGGGAGGGTGTGGAATTTCTGCTGCCTGGGGAGATGCTGTTCAATGAAGTCAAAAGATTTTTTTTTTAAAGATGGATGTTGCTATAAAACGTGAATACAATGGTTTTTAAATGATCCCTAATGATTTTTTGCTGTTTTACAATTGTCGTCTGACAGGTACATAATGATAAGGAGAAAATAATTTTTATCCGCACGGCAACGTATCGCAGAGCGTTATACATCGTGACATGAAAAGAAAAACAAAAACGTGTGCATGGGTATGCGTGCACAGGCTTTTGTTGTAGCATAGCCTCCCCTCATCGCATTCCTCCTTCCTTTTTTCTCATTAGATGTGATCGAGCAGCCAGGGCTGTGGCCCCCTGTGTATGGTGCACGGGGACCACCCTCCCACATGCAACATCCCGCTGTGTACTCCCGATCTCAGTTTCTACGGCAACAGGAGTTGTACGCCTTCCAGCAGCACCAACAGCTCCATCATCAGCAGCAGAGTCACCAGACGCAGCAGCTGCAGCTACCGTCTCAGCCTCAGCAGCAGCAGCAGCACAGAGCTGCACACAACATGCAGCATCAAGCCATGCACAATGAACAAGTGGGTATTAAGTCTCAATCTCTGATTATCTTTAAAAAAAAAAAAAAGACATGTGATATGTGTATAAAATTGAATCTTTAATATGTCAGATACACAAGAGACCAGACGAGCCGTCAAATGAACTAGAAGAACTGATTACCGAGCCAAGATCGTCCAAACCTGCTAAGAACTACTCTTATAACCCCCCACAGAGAAGCACCTCACCCCCTGGGGCCTGTGCCACTCACTTGTCCCCTTGTTACCAATCCCCCTCACTGCGCCAACATCCCAGAAGCACTCCTTCTACACCCTGCCCCGCACCCAGCCCGATGGCAGCGACCCCTCACTCCCCTGCAATCAGTCCTGCACCACCTCAGATGCTCAAGGATCCTGAATCCCAAGATAAGAGAGTCGAGGGACAGGCCCCTCAAGATTACCCAGAGACTCTGGAGCCTGGTAAGCAACAGGAAAAAATAAATATATTTTTAGTCTCCAACGTTTTGGATATCGTTGCATTTAAATTCATGTTTATTCATCGGTTTATTTCAGGAAATTAATTCAAATCTTGAGCAGGTCATTACACACAGAGACATATTTTATCCACTTCTGGTAATACTGATGACCATGGCGAATGATAGCCCAACATTTTATTTCTCACAATATTAGAATATTGCAAAAGACCAATAAAGGGTTTTGTTTCTTCCGAAATATATTTTTCAAGACTACAAAATCACAGGGAAGACTGGAGATTTGACTGTTGTCAAACAGCTTGTAACTTACACCATCTACAAGAAAGTTAGGTCATTGCTAAAGAATTGCCATGTCCACACTTATTAATGAAAAGTTGAGTGGAAGGAAAAATAAAGTAGAAAGAGGTGCACAAGAAAGGTAATAAACACACCTTGAGAGGATTGTGAACAAAGCCAATTGAGGTTGGAGGAGATGCACAAAGTTTGAACTAAAGCTGGAATCAGTGCTACTATGCATATGTGCACTTATCCAGGACATGAGTTACAACTGTCACATTGCTTATGTTAAGCCATCCCTGAACCAGATACATTATCAGAAGAGTTTTACTTGAGCCAAGGAGAGAAAGGAGTGGACTGCGCACTGATCCAAAGTCTTATTTTCAGAGACAAGCACATTTTGCAGTTCGTTTGGAAATCAATGTCTAGAGAATCTGTAGTAAGAGAACAGAAGCACAGAATCCAAGTTGCCTGAGCTCCATTAAGAAGTTGCCAGTGCTGGTTGGACGCTTGCCCGCACTGCCAAAAGTACCATTACAATGACTGAAATGATTTAACTCTCAGACAACATTCTAATTTAGTTGCATTTATACATCTTAAGTAAAATAAGTCAAACAATTTGCTAACAAATGAAGGGATCTTGCGGATACCGCACTGCTTTAAAACACTGAATGGTAATCAACATTCTTGAGCGATCTCCTATTTCAGCTGCTGTTGTGCTAAAACGTGTGGGTGGCTCTCCTGGAAAGCCCCCAACTGACTAAACAACTCAAAGCTGAGGAAAATGGCTGCTGGCTGTGCCGGCTGCTTTGGAGCACCGTTCCCTTGGTGATCACCAAGAAACACCTCAGCCATGTCCCCCACCTAACTTGGCCGCTTCTCTCTTTTTTTTTTTTATAATTATGTCTGGCTCACGTTTCCTGCGTGCCAGAGGAGTTGTTAGTGTAGCCGATAAACCAAAGGTCTGTCGGGCTATAAATGAAACACATACGTCGCTCTTTGAGCCCTCTGCCCCCTTCTGCTGGTGGCAGATAGAGCCAAGAGCGTCCTCATTAAGTTGTTGTTTGCCTCTAAAAACCCAGTACAAAAGAAAGTAAAGCTTGCGATAATTCTCTTTCGCACCTTTTATTCATAATTCCTTCTGCTTTCAGATTTACCTCCTGGATATACGTACCCAGCTGTTGCCCTGGGCTACAGGAATGGAGCATCCCCGCAGAACGTACGCCTGGCTGAGCCAGCCGACCTGGAAGCGGTCCAAGCAGAAGCTGCTGAGCACGCTCCCCAGTCTCTTGCTGCTCTAGGGGAGGAGTTAGACTGCCAAGTCCCGGGCGTGCCCCTCGCAGAACCCCTCCCACTCAAGGAAGTGGAGCCAGGCGAGGAGAAAGGTGTGAACGAGAGAGCTCTAGAACTGAGGGAGGAGGTGGAGGTCACATTGGTGGCGGCAGCCAACTATGTGCCCGAAGAGGTGGGGGCAGACGGGCAAGGTTCAGCTGAGGCAGATGTGCTTGCTTGCCCCCCTGCTGTGAGTTCAGTATGTGAGAAGGCTTCCTGTCCAATTCCCCTTACAGCGGAGCAGCCTAGTGGACCAGAGGCTGTCATTACTTTAGAGGAGGAGGAGGAGGAGGAGGAGGAGGAGGCAGTGGGTGAGGAGAGCCAGGTGCTACTTGATCAAAAGGTCAACCTGCATGCAGAGCAGGAGGCAGAGTTGCCTGCCATCATAGAGCTTGACCCTGCTTCCCCTACTGCTTGTGAGTCGCCGTGCCCACAGCCCCCGGTAGCAAAGGAGAGCGATCACGAGAACAAGATGACCCCAGAAGAGACCTCCACTGAATTTCTCTGTCCTTCACCTGCCCCAGCCTCCGCCTGCAGCCCCAGCGAAGAAACTGTTGCTGTGCCCCACAAACCTTATGTGCCCTGCTACTGGAGTCTGGAGCTGCTGATTGCTGCCGCTTTTTGCACAGATGTACCCCCATTTCCCCTGTTCTCCCATAGCACGGCCTCAACTGTGCCCTCACAGTGCACCCCCAACCAGGGTATGGAGCTTCTGAGTGAGCTGGCAGATCTGGAGCTGCAGCAGATGAAGCACGTCTGCGGGAAAACCCCAGGTGAGCGCCAGTGGGCATCGCACAACTCACACCTCTACTCCTTCTGTTGATAATATATTAGAACCACAAACCTTAATGTTTTTTATTAGGATTTAAAGTTAAAGGTTGACCATAATGTCAAAGTGGAAGGAAAATGATACATGGGTACAAGTTTTGTAACAAATAAAAGCCAGAATAGTGCGGCATGCATTGCATCCAGCTCCCCCTGCTATGATACCGTGAAATAAAGTGCAATTAACTGGCCTTAAAAGTTACCCATTAGTAGTCCACCTTTGTGTCATTTAATTTTGCAGTTATGTCCTGCCAAGTGATGGTCAACCATCTAAACTGCAGGGCAACATTCAGAGAAGCAGCCAGCAAGCCCTTAGTAGCTCTCTAATCTCTGATACCGCAAAGGTATCAGAGAAGGTGACCAAAATTTAACATTTAATTCACTGCAAAAACTGAATTGAAAATAAGTAAAAAAAAATAAAAAAAAATTAATTAGCATATTTGTCCTTAATTTGAGCAGATAAATAGGATGATATGCCAATGGAATGAGTATTTTTACACCTAAAATAAGATAATTAGATAAACTGCACTTAAAATAAGATGATTTAGATGAGTTGCTCCTATTATAAGTGCAAAAATCTTATTCCATTGGCAGATCATCTGGATGTTTCCAGTCGGACCGCAGTCCGAAACATACAACAAAAGCTACAGCTGAATGGCTTAGGTCAAAGCATTCATGTGTTAAAACGACTCAGTCAAAGGCCAGACCTAAGTCCAATTGTAAATATGTGGAAAGACTTGAAAACTAAAGTGAAAAAACTGCTCTCCATCCAGTCTGACTGAGATTGAGCTGTTTGGGCAAAGAATAGCCTTTTTAAATGTGCAATTTTTGTAGAAACACAATGGAGAATAGTTGAAACTGAAACTACTGTTGGTTCTACACAGTATTGACCCAGGGGGGGAAATTGAATAGAAACCCTAAAAAAAAATGTTCATTTTAAAAACCTCCAAAAATGTTTAGGCCGTAATTTTCCTCCTGCCTCACAATTGCACGCTACTGTTTGTCGGCCTGCCACGTAAAACTCCAGTAGACTATATGTCCGTTTGTGGTTGTGACATGAGAGAGAGCGTGAAAAAGTTCAAGGTGCTGTATTGACAGGTATAGATGAACACACTCCTCACCGTTCCCCGCGTTCCTCTTCCCACTGAGACTCCCCATCCTGCACGTTCCCTCCCAGACACTCATCTCTTCATGATGGTCTCAGGAGCATTTGGTGGACTTTAACATGTCCCCAGAGAGGCTCGTTTCATGCTTGCCTGGTGTTGCTCCTCTATTGCATGTTAAAGGCACTTTTTGAGTTCCAAAAAAGCTAGTTTTAAAGATGCAGAAGCCTCAAGAGAGGAAGGAGGAGATGTAGTGCAGCGCCGAACCCTCAGGAAAAGGGTGTGTGCCTCCCTTTCTTGCTGCTTCTCTCTCATGTCCAGTCTAGGAAGCCATCTCACTGTCTTTCCATCCGGCAGCTTTTTGATCCACACGTGCGCACGCAGTTAAATCAAAAAGGAGGCACATCAGTTTGTTTCCCTTCCTCCCAGACACAACATGTTATCGAGAGCCGGTTTAGCAATCACAAAAGCAGTACATGTTTTTAAGCCCCTGAGCATTGACTTGCTAATTAGACCCTATTGTTTAAAGTGCCTTTAAAAGCGTTCTTACTGTTCAAAGCGCCATGTGTTTCTTTATTCATGCAAAAGAATGTTTTGTATTTACCACAGCAACCTAATGCATTTAACTACTCCCTCATGAGGGCTCTAAAAAAAACATCATATGATTCTACAACAAGGAACGTCATCATCATGATGCAACACCGTTGACAGCTCAAGTCAGTTTAGAGACACAAAAGCAGTCTTTACAAAAAGAAAAAGATATAAAAAAGCAAAAAGAATCAGTTTTTTTTTTATTTGGGATCTAAGGCAGGCTGCACAGCGGTGGAGTTGTTAGGACTTTAATCTTGTAGCAAGAAGGCCCCGGGTTTGTATTCCAGCCTTGGGTATGGCCGCATTGAGTGTGCATGTTCTCCTCATGCATGCTTGGGTTCTGCCTATGCTATTTTGGCTTCCTCTCTCATGATTCTTCTTTTGCTTCCCTGCAGAGGAAGATCTGCTCATGTTCGATCTGAAAAGCCTCGCCACCCTGGCCACAGCTCGTGCCTTGGAGGTGGGAACCCAGGAGAGCGGCAAAACAGGCCCGGAGCAAAACTTCCCAGCTCGCAGGAGCTTCAATTTACGAAGAAAGTTCAGCTGGACGCCTCGCAATGAGCCGGTAGGGCTTAAGCTGATGTGGGGGACATCATTAATTTCAATTCAGTTCAGGTTATTTGTATAGCGCCAATTTACAAAATTGTTTGTCTCAGAGTAATTAACAGAAAAAACCCCACTTAATCCAATTGTAGAGACTGATTTAAATACATTCTAAATTGCTCCTAGTTTTCAAACAATCCAGTTAAGTTAAGTTTATTATTCAAATTGGTGGAAAAAAAAACCCAGAAGTTTGCATAGAGTCCCAATCGTCTCTATCCTGAATGTCTTCATTTACTTTTTATCCCATTAATAAATAAGCTGTGAATTCAGTACTAAGCTTTACCAATAACATTTGCTTTTTCACTCTATGTACTTAAGGTATGCCCAGCTAAAGTTAGCATGGAAACAATGGATGGCCCTGAGCTTGCGATGCGTGTAAAATTGGCTGAGATACAGCGCCGCTACAAAGAGAAACAAAAGGAGCTGGCCAAACTTCAGAGGAAGCACGACCATCAGTGAGTTCTTTCCCTAAAGCTTCACAGCTATTCAAGCACAAACATCCAAATTAGTTCAACTTAAACCAACATGCGTCCAGTTTTTGGCGAGGCTTCCCTTTAATCTTTCACAGCTAACACCACGCGGTTCGGATGCATGTGAGTTCTTCTTGTGTGTTTACATCTTCTTGTGTTTGCAGGAAGGAGGAAACACCTCGTAGCCCTGCAAGGCGAGGGCCTGGACGTCCAAGGAAGAGGAAACCCACCCTAACCACGGGTCCTGTGTCCTCAAATGAGGGCCAAAGGAGAGTCAAGTAAGTGTAAATCAGTCCATTTCCACTGGCCGACTGTAATCAAAGCTTTAATTAATTCACCAGCATCGGGATTGCTCTCATTGGCATAAACAAGATATGGGAGACTTTAGCAGTCCTTACTTTCTTACTTGAACTCATTTTAATCTAATAAACACTGGCGCTTTAAATTAGTTTTATGCAAGACCAGTTATATTTATCCCCATCCTCGGCTTAGATGTGTCTTAAAATAGTTTTGCTGCTAAAATAAAATCCAGCTTTTCAGTTGTCTACATGTTTCCAGGGTTGAGAAACATAATGGCTGGTGCCAAAGTTACTGGTATCCGTAACGATTGATATAACTGAAGCATTTTTAAGTCTCCATGTTACTGTTTTAAGCTGATAGGAGTTTCATAAACCTACTAAGCTGTTGTCATTGGCTTTCTTCTTCCCAGACATACAAATATAAAATTACAGCCATTGCTCATAAGTTGAACAGGGTTCCCACGGGTCCTTGAAATCCTTGAAAGTTTGTGAATCTGAAAAAATAAATTCAAGGCCCTTGAAAGTTCTTGAAAACCACAAGAGAAAAAATAAAATGTTAAAAAAAATTGTAACTCCGCCATAGTGTCTCTTTATGGTTCATTTTGCCGGTCTCAAACCCGAGTAAAGGAGGAGGGTTAGTAAAATGCACTGAAATTGTGTCTTTAACAAAGGTAACAAAAGCCTGAGAATGATTTAAATATATCTCTGAGCAGCTTTCTGGCAACCGTGGCACTTTAAACAGAAGTCAAAAACTAGCTCAAAGATGAAAGTAAGTGAAACAAATTGATATAATTCTGAACATCTCAATGCTTCACTGTTTTCCATAAAATTCCATGAAACGGTAGGCTAATGTACATCTTATATGTAATGTAGTATGGCATAGCCATGTACTGTGGATATAAATGTAGGCTATGAATATGATCAATATCAATGTAGGCTATAAATTAAGTCCACTTTCTTGCATTGCTTCTGACCCAACAACCTCTATGCCGTTTAGTCTTTTATTGAATTTGCATTGTATTAAAATATGATAACCTATTCAGCAGTCACAGTAGGTAAATGCCGCCACGTGTGGTCCTTGAATTTGAGGAAATTGGTCCTGGAAAGTCCTTGAAAGGTCCTTGAATTGGATGTTCACCAAGGTGTGGGAACCCTGGTTGAACTTTTGAAGCTGTATAGCAAAGAGTAGAAGTGCATAACAACCATTACACGCCCACAACTTCCCAACCAGTTCTCTCGCTGCGATGCCAAAAACTAGTTTTGTCCTTCGGTCACAAGCAGAAGAAATGTTGAGTTTGCTAAACACTGCTGGGAACTTAGCTGAAATTATGCGCTGAACAGACACTGTGGGAGATTTTTGGTGTAATGATTAAATGGCTCATCACAATGGATCTAGTAGTACCATTT
This sequence comes from Fundulus heteroclitus, assembly GCF_011125445.2. Taxonomy (NCBI): domain Eukaryota; kingdom Metazoa; phylum Chordata; class Actinopteri; order Cyprinodontiformes; family Fundulidae; genus Fundulus; species Fundulus heteroclitus. The sequence continues at coordinate 18,373,776 of NC_046376.1, forward strand.
AACTAGTTTTTGTGAGCTTCTCCTAACTTCCATCACTATGAACTTGAAGGTGGCAGTAGGATTGTGACACAGCATTTTAATCATGGCCCCAAATGGTCACAGAGGACCCAAAAGCAAAGTTAATACTGGGTCGGTTTAATGTAGAAAAAAAGATTCATAGATGCACTCTCTTCTTTAAGCGTTTTTAGGGCTATACAAGATAAGTGAGCGGTAGTGGTTACCAGGGGACTGAAAAACCAGGACGCTGAAGGGACTAAAGGTTTCCAAACAGGCTTTAATGAGCCTTGTCATTAGGGTTTGCATAGAATTAAGACACAACATGCCACCTTATGGTATTTCCGTCTCGCCATCTTCTACCCCCCCCTTCTTTTCTCTCTGTGGTTTCTGGGCAACAGTCCACCATGTTCCCAGCTGACCCTATGCAATGTCACTTCCATTTTGCGTCCACCTGTGCACCTTTGCCCCCTCGCCATGCGAGCAGTAATCAGATAGGGGACACTGATGATGGGTGACAATGACACCAAGATGAAAAGGTAACGGGCCAGGTCCCTGCAGGCAAGTACAGAGGACAGGAGTCTTATTTGTACAGGTCAGAAAATAGTAAACCTCACAACGTCCCTCGCATGTACAAACCTTTTTTTTTTTTTTTTTTTTTTTTTTATTCTCTCCAAGGCAACCCTGAAGGCTGTGTTCACTTTTATTTGCTCCATTCAGGCATCTCTCCTTCCACTGAATACGAATCTGGGCAATTATATATAGATGCAGCTGTGTGGGGATTTATGCAAGCACTGTTTGTTTTTATTCATGCATTCTCTATTCCTGTGAGCACTGGGGTGCTTTGTAGTGAAGCTTTGATATTTTTTGCTTCATTTATTAGTTTTTTTGTTTTTTTTAGGGGGGTGGTTGAGGGTTGCGTTACCGCTTGCTGGCAAACCCCTCTAATCAATTCTGTTAATTAGCCACTGCATGCTCAGCCCCTGAAGCCCCCCCACAGATGGGAGTCACTGTGTCACATTGTGTTTGTCAGCGGGGGGAAAGCGAGGGGTGGCGGGATCTGCCTCGTAGGGACAGCTCGCACATCACTGGTACCTCTGTCACTCAGTCTGTCAGTGAGAAGAGAAGACAGTCCAACTGCCAGACTAACGACTTCCCCAAAACACACACGGGCAATCACGCATATAATTATCTCTTTTTTTTTTCTTTTAGTGGGTTACAGGTGCATGTTCCTATTTGCTAATAATCCTCGTCAAGACACTTTAGTGTGTAACTTATGTAGAACAGTATGCAAATGTAAGGTCAATTCAAATTCCCTGAATCTGGTATATTTCGCAGACCTAACTGCAGCTAATCATAGGTTGCATATGCTCTTATTCATGATGATGAGGGTGTCGAGCATCCAGAAGGAAATCTGTTCTCTCTCTATGAGATGTAGTTATTGTTATTTTGATTTTGAAAGGTTTAATCAAAAATTCAGTGTAAACACCAAGCTAATATAACAGTCAGCAGGTTTAACAGAAATGCAACTCATAGCCTCCCCCCCAGCTGTTGCCCTGCTTTAGTGCTACCTTAATACGATTGATAGGTGACCCGCTTTTAGTTTAAACGCCACAATTGTCTTCTTCACAACTGAAAGTACTTGCACGCAGACAAATATCTTGCAAGCGAGGAAAACGTTTAGCAGCCTCCCTCCAGCCCGCTGGCGGATGTTTTCGTGCAGTTCGCCGAGGTATTAGGCTGACATTGGCATGTTTCCTCTCTGTTTTGATTTGACCCTTTGTGAATTCAGCTCATCAAATACTAATGCAAATCGAGGAAATTGCGTGTACACAGAAAATGTTTTTCTCCTAATCCATTAAATGTGCTTTTGAATGTCTTAAAATCTTTTTTTATCGGCTTCTCTCAGGGCATCCCTCTCCCACAGCAACAGCTGTCTCAGGAAATATGGGCACAGTGTAGGGTGGGTGACGTGACGCAGGTACACTAGGAGCTGCAGTAGCCAATACAGTCTCCCTTTCACTACCGACACCATTGTACAGGGTAACACCTGGACCGATAGGGGGAATTCAGACTTGCTACTCAACACAACAATGTTCACAACTTATAACACAGTTTTGCAAGCTGTGCACACAACAAAAGAGCCTGTAATTGTCAAAAATTGGCCTTGCAAACACAGCCAAATGGTTGTTGACATTAAGAAGTGCACGTCAATAAGGTGGAAGGAACAATGGCGCATTTACACTGCAGAAATGGATCTGAAAATAAGTAAAATGTTCTTAAAGTTAGTGTATTTATCCTTGATTTGAGTAGGTAAAATGGATTATCTGCCAATTGAATGAGTAATTTGACCCCTAAAATAAGATAATTAGACATCCTGCACTTGAAATAAGATGATGGAGATGAATTTTTCCTATTTTAAGTGCAAAAGTCTTATTCCATTGGCAAATAGTCTCATTTACCTGCTCGAATCAAGGACAAATATACAAATTTTAAGAACATTTTACTTATTCCTAGTTCTGTTTTTGCAGTGTACTTTGTTGCATCTAAGGAAAACTCATCTTTCCGCTGCGTCCTTAGAAGCACTTTAGGCAAAATGGGCCACAAAAAAACAAAACAAAAAAAAAAACCTTTGCAGATTTGAGAACATTTTAGTGCTTTTGAAGCGATTACTTTTGAAAAATACTACAACGCCTCGATGCTGGTGACCAGCCCATGCATTCCTGGTTTGTAAAGGTGTGCCTGTGGAGCTGCTCGGCGTGGCTGCGGGCCATGAAACGTCTCCTTAGAAAGAAAACCCAGCAGCTGAATACATGTTAGTTTAAAAATATTCCCAGCATCATTCAAAGCGATGCAGTGTCTGGAAGTCCAAAAAGGCTTTCCAGCTGATAATCATTAATGCCTCCTATACCACGCTGCCCTCCAACAATCCTTGCCGGAGCCTCAGTTTTTTTAAGTGTGCCTCAGACACTGAGCCCTCCTTGTCCTTTGCTTTTTTTTTTCTTTTTTTTTTTTGTCACTCGGTAAACCAGACACAGAAAGGACTGTTATTACATCCCACAGAGGGGTGACTCAGACTGTGTTTTTATCTGTAATGTCCTACCGTCCTATTTTTTTTCCTTTCAAGCCAACACCATTTTCCTCCGATAAATGTCTCTCTCATGTTATGACTGGCAGGTCAGCGGGGGTGGGGCTCAGCTCGTCGCCCGAGGACCTAGGAGGGGGCGGGGAGACCCAGAGACGGAAGAAGAGGCTGTCCGGTCAAGGCTTCGAGCGACTCAGCAGTGCACAGGTCAGGGTCCTCTTGTCCCGTTCCCTTTTGTCCTGTGTGCAACCAGAAATGAAAAGGGCCCGCTTTCTTTGTTACTTTGCGTTTGATATATCCCTTTGTTGCGCACTATTTCTAATTAGGAACTACCCTCAAGAGTCAAATCGGCTGCTCTCCATATTAATGTCTGTTTCACGGAGGCTTTTGCTGTTCTGTTTTCTTCTCGGCGTATGTGCAAATGAGAGGCCCGGACATTCAGAAGCGTTTGTGGCTGCTGTAACCACGAGTGTAACTGGCTTTCTCTCTCTCTCTTTCTCTCTATCTCGCGTCTCTCTGTTGTAGCAGATAAAAGCACAGGGCAGCAGAAAAAGCGGTGTGCACAGCGTGCTCAGCTCCAAGCTGGCCGGTGATGTGGCTCAGCTCAAACAGAAGGCCCAGGCTAAAAGAAATCTCTCAGGAACAGGCTCCAGGGACAAGGAAGTTTCACCCTGCAGCTCGAACCTCAAGCATGCACAAAGGAGTCAGGGTGGAATCAAATGTGAATCCAGGCGAGAGTCAGGAGGACAAAGTGATACAGGTACCTGCTTCAGTTTATTTTATATAGCCCCTTTTTTTTTTCCTGCTGGTACATTGTTGGTTTGTCAAAAATGCCAACATTTCTTTTTTTGTGAAATGTTGCACAGCAGCCAGCGGGGACAGTACTACCCAAGAAAGCTGGTCGGGACAGGCCCGACATGGAAGTAAGAAAGGGTCCACGCAGGCGCGAGGTTCCTCCTATTTCAACCAGAACCAATCAAAGATCCCACGTGGTCAGAGGAAGGAAGCCGCAAAGGAGGAAGAAAGCTCCTCAGCAGAGAGTGACTCCTCTGACCAAGGTGAGAACACTCAGAAGGACGATTGTCCTAGTCAGGATTGGTTGTCCCCAATAATTAGGTCATTTATGAATTGCCATTTGGTTAAGTGCGTGATTGAAAAGTTAGCAGCTGAAGCGTTCAGTTTTCCTAACCGCCACACCTTCTGCTGACAACGTTTGCATGCGATTTGCGAAGATGCTCAGCCGACTTGCCCTCTGCGGTCTTTTACTGGGAGTCCCACAACAGAGCACATCACCCCAGGTCTAGCCTCACTTCACTGGTTGCCTGTGCATTTTAGAGTTCATTTTAAAATTCTCATTTTTGTTTATAGGTGCTTTTAATGACCTTGCCCTGATAAAATACCAGTAAGGTTTCTTCCTTCCTTACTTTCTCGGCCCCTCTGGCCAGCTGAACGGCAGCTCCTGCAGGTACCTAGGCCTAAGAGGAACCTCAGAGGGGAAAGGGCTTTCTCTGCTGTTACTCATCACTTATAGAATAACACACCACTGCATATTACAGAGGATCCTTCACCGTTTACTCTTAAAACTCGGCTTAAAACCCCTTTTTCATTCTTTGGCTTTCAAAAATTAGTGAGACTTAGTTTGACCTTGTTTGTTTTAATTGGTTTTATCGTGTTCAATCTTTTACTGTCTCTTTGCTTATTTAAATATTCTTGTTCTTTTAATTTCTGTTTATAGTTTGCAGCTATATTCCACACTTTGTTTTTACTTGTGGTTTTTTTAAAGCATTTTATAACTAAAGTCGGTGTGCTGTGGTATATTTACTTTCCGTTTTGGTTCAACTTGTTTATAGTACAGCTTGTGACATATTTCAGTGTGGTACCAGTTATGTGTCCTGACATTATGAAAATGACTTGTATAAAGGAAAATCAAGCTTTATTAGATTAACAAGTTGAAGCCCACTGCCTAAAATACAGTTTTGCAAAACTCATGAAAATATGCTGTGATTTAAAAAAAAAAAAATTGGCCACACAAAACAGTGGCAGACCGGTGATGCGGCCGACATGAAGTAAACCAGTAAGATTGGATCAATTGAGTTTCATTATGACTTAAATATGCCTTATTTAGAGATTTGAGCCAGTATCTTGGATCATGACAGAACAGCCCTTCTTAAGATGGCAGATAATTAAACTGGACACATTTTGATTGTTATGGTTAATCGTCTCCGTAAATGTTTTTACTTTTATTTCAGCTTTTCATGCCAAGGATGTAAACAAAAAGCCCGGACTACAGTTTTGTGTTTCTCCATACCTGGATCCTCATTCACTGTTTGGCAAATGTAATTTAGAGATAAAATACCAGTAAGGTATAACCTCTATGGTAGAGCACACCTCTGCTGAGAACTCTTTTGTTGTTGATAATTTTATCAAAAAATGTGCCAGATCGTTAAAGGGTACGGCAGTGTGTGGAGCGCATTATGCAACTTTCCAGTGAATTACCCAAGAAAAAAACCTAAAAACTTTTGCATATGACAGGGAGCGTGTTTTGGTGTACTCTGCACAGTGCTGGTGAAGATTCTCAGTCATCCAGGTCATGGTCATACCAAAAAAAGTAAAAAAACAAAACAACTGGACTTGTTATCCGAAGTTGAAGACGCTTCGCTTCCTCTCCAGGAAGCTTTTTTAATTCAAAAAGTCTGGAGTAATGTGGAGTATCAAGTATCAACTCTGCACAGTGGATCTCAAAACCCAGAACTCATTTTCTCTGTTAGTTAATCGCTTTAAAACCAACAGTGGCGGGTGAGTGTATGAAAAGTGTCGATGAATGTCGCAACAGGCCGGACTGTTCATGGATACCCAACGCCTCTGTGATTGGCTTTGTTCGCTGCTCTGGGTTAGACGTGCCGCCACAGCTGTGGACACTTGGCTCTGAGAGACTCTGACAGCCCCGGAGACTTGCAGAGCTGTCATGACAAAAACCCACACACACACACACACACACACACAAGCCCAGTGTGTTGGTCCGCAGCAGGAAATGCCACTGAAGCAAAGCACTTCATACATCATTTCTATAACCTGTTAAACTCTGTACCAAAGTACTAATGGAGTGTCTGTGAAATGACTGACCGTACACTAAATAAAAGGAGACTTATTTTTTTGGTATAATTGAGCATGATAAAAAAAAATTTAAGACGCAGGTTTAAAAATAAAAAAACTGACACATTCTGTGCTTTGACCTCCTAGAAGATGAAGAAGAGGAGGGCAGTTATGAAACAGATGAAGGTCAAGACTTCAGAAGCCAACCTCCAAGAGACATCACCTCGAGCTCCTCCATGATGGGCCCCAGTCCTTCGTCCATCGTGAAGCTCGAAGCCAACCAGAAAGCCAGGAACAAAAAACAGAGGCAGGAGCTGTATGGTGAGTCTGCTTTGTGAACGCCGCTGCACCTCGCAAAAAGTATTTACACCCCTTGATCTTTTTCACATTAAGTCAACGTCAAACTTCGCTGGATTAGAACTTAAATCAGAGAAGCAGCAAAGAAGACCCTTGATATCCCTGGAGGAGCTGTGGAAATCAACACCTCAGATGCGAGGCTCTGTGGAAAGGACAGCTATTAGTTGGGCACACCGTACTTCTGGCATTTATGGTAGGAGGGAACTGAAGAAAGCCATAGAAAGAAAACCGAGAGAAAGTCAGACTTGCAGTTTGCCACCAATCTTATAGAAGACAAAGACTTTCATCACACCAGGGCCAAAATAAAACATTTAGACTTGCATGCAAAATGCCATGCAAATGTTGTCCATCAACCTGAACATGTTACCCCACTGTGAAACGTGGGAATTCTGTTTATTTAGCAGAGGTAGCTGTTCAGAGTGATTGTCCTTCTGGCAAACAACATTAGTCTGTTATATGACTTCCAGTAAAATAAATCGAAGTTTGTGTTTGTAACTTTAAAAATATACAAAAAGTTCAAGGGGTATGAGTATTTTTTTGCAAGACACTGAGTCGACAAAGTTGTCCCAGATCTTTATTTGTAGCATCCATTCAGCGTTTCTTTTTTATTTCTGGCAAGTTTGGTCTTAATGGGCGTTTCTAATTGTACCACATAGGCTCCCAAATTCTGTCAGTAGCTGAGGGTGAAGTCAAAGTAAAGAAGAAGCCTAATAATAGGCTAGGAATCCTCCCTGCTGTGAAAAACCACCAACACCAGCGGCCTGAGGGGGGTAGGAGATCGTGTGGACCCAGGTCGAAGGAATCCAGGTGGGGAAGCCTCGGGACGAGAGGCAACCGCTACAGGAAGACCTTCGGAATGGCCACCTTCCCGACAACCAGCGAGAGGCTGAAGAGGGCAACACGAAAGAGCACAATGCTGAGAGGAGCAATCAGTAAGGTATTACAGCTGCTGTTATTATTTTACCTTTGATACAAGTTGGACTTTGAGGACATCAAATGAGGATTCAATAGCGATTAGCAGGTGGAATATGGGAAACATTTGCACCACGCACATATGTTTAGCCAACCTTAAAGTAGCTACCCTCATAGCAAAGAGTGTTAGTAAGCTTTCCCTCAGAAATAAATCAGGCAAGATAGTCTTTAGTTCAGGAAAATTATACAAGGAAAAAAACAAAACATGTCTGTTCTTGTATCGATTTTATCAGAGGAGAAGCTGCTGGTCAGTCGGAGCATCGTCGATGCAGAACGATGATGGAAGCAGAGGGCAAAAAAGCATTGAACAACAGGTAACGTTCCTATTTAAAGTTTGGATATAGTGCGTTTTAAGTCTTAACGGTTAGGAAGTGTTACCCTTAAGAAGCTTTTTTTAGCACATAAAAGGTGTCTCAATTCTTCTTGCATCTTATTTGTGATCAAACTTAAATTCCCTCCCTTTTTTTTCCCCAGTCAAAGGGACGAGCTGTGAGTCGTCTTCTGGAGAGCTTTGTTGCCGACGAGGGCTTTCAGATAGATGGCAGCAGCTTCTCAGAGGAGGAGGAGGACCGCAGTCTTTCAAACAAGAGAAGCCTGAAAAGTAAGAAGATTTAATGACAAAACGGCATATAGCTGAAACCAGATATTTGCATACGCTGTAGATAAAGACGCATATCTTTTTCTCTCCCTCTCTGACTGTAAACCGGGCTAAACATTTCCGGTCTTGGGTCTGTTTGGATGTAATTGTACCCGAGGATGAAGCAGATATGGAGCGTTCCAAGATGCTCTTCCCGACATATGGTCTCATTTCTTTTTTTAATTTTCCATGATTTCACATGAAGATGGTGTTTGAGGTGTTGCCTTAAAATATAGTACATCCACAGGTGTGTTTGCATTTTACTTGTGGTGTATTGGAAAAAAAGCCCTGATATCATAATTTTGGCTTTTCTAAATTGCTTTAAAGGTGTAGTAATCTTACTATATGTAAGGCTTTGAATTTTAAGAAAGTGATTAAACAAAAATAACAAAAAACACTCCATAAATATTCTGGCATTTATTAAATAGAAGTGCATTTGGTTATGGTCATCTGAATTAATTTCAGGTATTGAGAGAATATATGTTATGTGACTACAGCACAGGTAAATATCTGGTTTCAGTTTAATTTTGAAGCAGCGCTTTTGTCGATGTTTAGGATTTAATTTTGAAATTTGCTCTCACCTGTACAGTCCCTAACTGCATCCTGACCAAAGAACACCTGTGTGATGGACTGAAGGTGCTGATCTCCAAGGAGGATGAGCTCCTATATGCCGCCCGGGTCCACACTCTGGAGATCCCAGATATGTAAGCAGAAAGCCATAACGTCACTCTACCAAACACTCTACCAGTTTTTCCAGTAACTGAAGGTGTTTAAGTAGATGAAAAAGAAAAATCCAGCTATGCTGACTAGGCTTGTGCACCCTCTCAAATATCAATCATGCAAACAAACTTTCTTAAGGCCAGTTGCACAAGACAGTAATTTTGCATTAGAGGACAAGTGGTAGTTTTTTTTTTTTATCCCCATCTGTGTCTTTTTTTTTTTTCCTTCTTAAAGAAAACATAATCTCCCACCAAGCTCTAAATATCAATATCCCTCCTTTGGCTCAGGCAGCAAATAGATGCTATAACAACAGCGGAGTGGGAGTAACATATGACATGGGAGCCGGGCAAACATAATACAAGCCTCTGAAAATAACCATATCCATTTTTCTCTCTTGTGCTGTGCTGTTTTTCATTTAGCTTTAGCATTGTTATCGACGGCGAAAGGGGAAACCGACCAAGAATCTATTCACTGGAGCAGCTGCTGAAGGAAGCCGTAAGTTTACCTCACTGCACAAAAACACAACACAAAGTCATCTCCTGTTTGGTCATTTCAGATTAATTTCGCTTAACAAATTCTGGCTTTTTTTTTTCTTTCTTTGCTCTACTACTACTCTCGTCGCTTCCCCCCGTTCTGTCTCTGTGAGTCACTGAAGCCGTATAAACGTATAAACGGACGCGGACAGATGGCCAGGATTTATGCGTGCGAGTGAGACTGCGAGTGTCCGTTAAACCGGGCTGTGGGTGGGATAATACCCCCCCCCCCCCCGACACCTGGGTTTATCCCTGTTTTCAAGCTGAAATGAGAGATGATGTTAACATCACATCTCTTTAAATAAATGAGCTTGCCTTTTTGAACTGTTTTATTTCAAATGCAGTTTGCAGCTAATGTTTAATGAGACAATGGTGGACGGTTTGCGCTTGGCCAACAAACGCAGTGGCAATATCTCCTACTGGTGATACATTTTCAGCGTTGCCAAACAGGACAAGGGGCGTTAGGTTTGTTCTACAATAGAGTATCCAAACAGGAGGTAGGGTAGAGTTTAAACTGCATGCTGTCGCTTTAGTCACTTGTTTTTGCTGTAGTAGAGGAAACTGCTTAAAGGTTATTCTAGCTCTGCAGGGCTGCTCATGCCATTTTTTTTTTTTAAAGTTGCATCCAGCGATATAATTATCTAAGAGATGTTCACTGCTATAAATTCTTGAAACGAAAAGCTTTTCCTAGGTTTCATTGTTTTATCTGTTGTATTCATGTTATTTTTTAATTAAGGTTGCGAAATGTACAACTTTTTGTACGGTTATTGAGCTTTAAAAGGTGAAGCTCACTCTGTTTTTGTTTGTTTTTAAAACAAGGCTTTCAGCTGACTTTTAGCGATCAAGATTATTTAGCTTATTTTATATTACATATTTTATCAGCATACTAACTGAAAGTCCTATTAAATTAAATGTATGCAATTTATGTTATTATTATGATTATTATGATTATTATTATTATTATTATTATTATTATTAATAATAATAATAATAATAATAATAATAATTGATTTACTATAGTTTTTTATATGAATACTTGGCTGTGAATGCTGAACTGTTGTTTGAATGACTAATATTTTACGTTTATTTATTCTATATATATTTTACCTTTAATGTCTTTATGATCTTAGTTTAATACTCTTTCTTTAACAGTTTATGTTTATCTTTAGTGCCCCTTCAATCATTAAAGCGGTTGCATTCTCTCCTCTGTTCAAACCATCATCATCGCTGTGAAGTACACATTGCTTTACGTTTCTGTTCGTCTTGATGTTTAACTTTGCCTTTAGTTTCTTTGTTTTCCTTATGTAAAGCACTTTGTGTGGCACTCGTTAAACATGAAAAATGCTTTAAAAATAAAGTTTATTTGATGTCTTCTAAGATTTTATACTCAGTGTTAAAAAGTAGAAGTTTGTAAAAAAAAAACTTCTGTAATAAAAAATAAATTTCCGTCGTAAATTTACAGATTATATATTACTTAGGGAAATTGTTTTTTTCCCTATTTTTTTTAAATATGTATTTCAATGTTAAGAAATAACAAATCCCACTTTTTAGGAGTTCATTATCAGGATCAATCATGTGCCAACTTCTCTGGTTAATAGGTGGTTACTTTACTGAAACAAAGCATCTTAGTTTTTATAAAGTTGTAAATGTACTTTGTTTAAACTTCCTGCTTATTTTAAAATGACTATAAAACAACGTTTTCATAGTCGGAATGGTGGTGTACGTTTAGGTTGTCCAAGCATGTACACCAACAACCATTAATGTTGGTTTCTACTAAGACAACCAGATGGGTCCTCTACCTTTTTCACATTTTTCTCAAGTTTATTTATAAAGCACTTTTCAGTAATAAGACAATTCAAGAATGACTTTGAATTTTGATCAATCACACCAGGGAACAGGATCCCCCCTCAACTTAGACATAAAATGTTTTTTTGATATTATTATTTGATCTTTGATATTCTTTACATTACAGATATTTAATCACATTTTTGGATGCATAGATGATTTCATTAGAAGTGCACTTGTGCTTGCTTTTATTCTAACATGTAATTTGAAAGCAGCCATTTACAAATAGCTTTACTCTTGTCCTCTGTTGCTATAGTATTTCACTGAAACGCTTAGATAAATAGTTTATCAGATTCTTCAATTCTGCAATGGGATTTTTTGATTCTGCGATATTTGCTCATAGCATCTCAAAGAGTTGTGCCTATGGCCGCAGCAGTAGCCATTTAAAAATGGCTTTTAATTAAAACAACATATACCCATCTTCTTGTAATTAATAAAAGAAAAACTGTTGCTTGGTTTTATTATTGTATCTATTTTTTCATAGTATTTTTGACAATTAGGGTCTATCTATCTATCTATCTATCTATCTATCTATCTATCTATCTATCTATCTATCTATCTATCTATCTATCTATCTATCTATCTATCTATCTATCTATCTATCTATCTATCTATCTATCTATCTATCTATCTATCTATCTATCTATCGTAACGTACCAGTTATAGTATACATGTTAACCTTTTGGCATTCAGTTTCTTTTTATCCACTGCTTTTAATGGGTGCAAGATCAGAATTTCCAAATGTAATAGACAATCCCACCTCCCACATGGACAATAATTCTCTTTCAGTTTCCTTACCAACCTCAACTTGTATGAATGGTCAAAGTATTTTTTTCTCTCCCTTTCACTTTTAACTCTCCTGACATTTTAGCACCAAGCTTCTCTTGCAACCGTTCTCTTATCTAAACACTCAACACACAGCAGCTGCTTCTAATTACGCCATACTTCCACTTTAAATGTGTCCAAAAGCCATTTATTTGACTCTGACACCAATACCGCAATTTTCACTGATCCCCCGCCGCCCCTCTCCCTCCTATACACATTCTAACATCCACACCTCATCAGTCAAAAGGTCCCTCGCCATGGCAACAGTAAATGAAAGCAACCTGAAAGGGCCCCCAGTGAGCGGCGGATGCTGAGACTGGCTGCATTGTTGGAGGGAGGATCTGGCAACCTGCAATCACAAGCCCTCTATTCAGACCCTCTTTAGTATTACTCAGCAAGTCAGGATTTACTGCATCATGGCTTCCGCTCCTTTTCAGCTCTGACTGGCACGTTGGCATGAGATAAGGACCGCTTGGAAACGTGGCACAGTGGCTGTCCATTCACAATACTCATTTGCTCTCACACTGTTTGTATGCGTGAGTGTGTGTATGTGTTCTCATCTTTGTTAGAGCACATTGTCTGCAATCTGTAATGAATCTTAATCATGCTTTTGGTCTGCTTCCCAGGTCTTGGATATACGTCCAGAGTCCGAGGCTGTGCTCGGTGACGGGACCAGGGTGTGTGCTTATTGGAGCGAACGCTCACGCTGTCTGTACCCCGGCTACGTTCGCAGAGGTGAGACATCAAATACACATTTCACTGCATTCACGTAGTTATTATTTGGCAGTAAAATGGCAGCTTTGTCTCTTGCAGGTGGTTCAGTTGATGAGGGGAAACCAGGAGTGATGGTTGAGTTTGATGATGGAGATCGGGGGAAGATTTCTCTCCCCAACATCCGACTTCTTCCTCCAGGATATCAGATTCAATGTGGGTGGCCTTTTTTGTGTAATTAAAGCTCGTACAGTCGTTCTAAAAAGAAAGTACACCCTTTGACAATTCTAGTATATTTAACAGAAATAATCCTGGTGCTTCTTGCTCAAAGACTTGTGTGGATTTCCTACTGAAACATGGCGTAGGCTTAAATAGAGAAAAGGGCATAAACCAAAATATATTCAGTAGTATGAAATGGAGCATGCATATGAATCAAAAGCCATTTCCTCTGCAAAATCCAAATCAACCTGGAAAAAAGGCAGGGAAAAGACATCTGTTTTGAAACACAAAGGTGCCCGGAACGTGGGATTCTTCTCTCTGCCATGATCAAAAACTGTCACGTGTAGAAATAAGAGAGTCTTTATAGAATGTGAGCCCAAGATGTCCCTAAATGAATTAGAGGTGCATAGAAATAGACTCGACAAGTAGTTATATTTATATGCAAAATCTGAGCGCCATCTATTACTTCTTTACACGCTGTTATTGTAAATAAAGGTAGAAGTATGCCAACAAAAAGGCAGGGGCATGTCAGACTTTACACTTGTTTTTATCCATATAATTATCATAAACACAGTAATTCAGAGGCTGGGTAGAATCCTCTGAAATTGTATTTTAATCAGCAAAAAAGCACAAGTCTCTCATTGAAAACTGTAACTAGCAATGACGTTTAGGGGCGTACAGGCTTGACGTACATCAGGGTCATTAAAACTGGGACAATAACATGAATTTGCCCACCAAGAACACTCCTATTCCAAATTGTTTAAGTTTACAGTCTGTTCCAACCAAACTGTTCATTAGAATAAATAATCATGAATGGCCACCTCTAAAACATATTGCCTAATTGTCTTTCCCCATCACATACAATCTGCACATTGCTATAATAATAATAATGGATTTTGTTAATAAACAAATTTCTGTTCTGATGGTATTTTTAGCAATTGGTTGAGAGTTAATTTATATTGGTAAAACAATTTATGATTATTTTACACATGATGCATTTTGTGTTTTTATTCTATGCACATGCACCCTTTCTATATGAGGCCGCAAGTGTTTTTATTGATTTCAAACCTCAAGCATACAAAACCACAGAAAACATAGTGTCAAAAAGGGATATTTTGTATTTCCAGTTCTCCTTAATATATATATATATATATATATATATATATATATATATATATATATATATATATATATATATATAATTTAAAAGTGATGTATTTTGCTTTACCATAATTATACCTGCAATGCATTTTTTTAATGAAAGCTAATAGCTCTTTACATTCCCTTGTCAAGGTGGGGAGTCGTCTCCTGCCCTGCTGGTGCCAAGTGGTTCATCAACAAAGAGAAGTTCCAGTCTGGAGCAGGCTCCAATCAGTGACAGGCCTTCTGACAGACTCAGCTCCACCAGTTCTATGCCAAACACCCAGAGCCCAGTTGTTATCAAAAGAAGACCTGGTGAGATTTGATTATATAATTCTCAACTGCTGTAAAGCAAAGTTGAAATCATTTTTATTGATGATGGGCTCAAAAATCTTGTTGCATGGGTCTTTTATGCAGTTTTAGCAACATACCTGGGAATACAACTACTTTAGATATGATTAACGACAGATGACACAGTATCAACACAAACTGAGGAGCCTAGCAGGAACACAGCTTTTCCATGGTGGAACTCCTGGCAAATTCTGTATATTTTGCTTAGAATTAAATACTGTCAGGAAGTATTAGTGTGGTGTTGCTTTGGCTTATCACACACCAACCCTTACACAAAGACTGACAGCATTAATATTGCAGTTGTTGCAATGTTGGCTAACTACTCGGCAGAGTTAAAGCATATCATACACTATGGCATGTATGTACTAGCAGAATTACCTGCCTAAGTGGATGCCACTTGGTAAAAAAAAAAAAACAGCAATAGTATTCATTGAAAATAATTTACTATTGAAGCAGTTGCTTGTTTTAAAACTGCAACTTTTCCAACTTCCTGTAGTATCTAGCTCCGCTGCAGCACTAAGACAGAATAAACAGTTACCTGCTGACTGTGTAAGGTTTTTAATTAATTAGGTTATTATCCCTTAGTGAATGCAGTAGTGTCGTGATTCGTAAAATATTGTTTAAACGTAATGTTTGTAACATTTCATTATGTATTCTAGGACGACCAAAGGGCTCAGGGAAGAAACAAAAGCAGCAACAGGCAGAAAACGGCAACAAAAATGCTTCAGCTTTCCTGGGCTGGGGTATGGTGGCTAACACTCGGAAGAGACCTGCTGACAGCCTGTTTCAGTTCAACGGGACATCCAGGAAGGCCTTAAGAGGGAAGGAGGATGCTTTGTTTTCTTCAGCGCAGACTCAGCCCCTGGTCTCCCAACCAGCCAAAGGCCTTTTTAGTAGCAGCTCCTTTGAGGTGGATTCTTTCAGAAGCATTGCAAACGGCTATTCCTCCTTCTGTACTCAGTCTGCAGGGACAGGCCCGGGTTTATCGCTGGTCCCCAGGACTGGCATGTACAGCGAGAAGCGTAGGCAAGATGAAATTGTTGCACCGAGAAACAGAAAGTCCGGACAGGAGTTCCTCATCAAACTGGACCATGAAGGAGTGACGTCTCCCAAGACGAAGAACAGCAAGGCACTGCTGTTGCGAAGCGAATATTCAAGCGGGAGTGGTATGCCTAAAACCGAGGCGTACTCTCACCCAGTTCTGTTGGTTAAAGACAACAAGAAAGGTGGTGCCTCCAGAGTGGAACTCCTCCTGAAAGGAGCCAATCCTCAAAGAAAGCCCTCTCCTTCGCTGCGTCAAGAGAAATATGGCAATCAGGGCTTCAGTTCTCACAGAGAGTGTCACCCTTCCTACTCTGATCTGGACGATGATGAGGAAGAGGAGGACAGGAGCCGGGCTGCACTGGCTGCAGCCACAGGAAGACTCGGGATGCCAGGCCGTTTTCTTTCTCGCCTCTCTGTCTCCTCCTCCTCTTCTGGTTCCTCAAGTTCTTCCTCTTCAGGCTCCCTCTCCAGTTCCAGCTTGTGTTCATCTGACAATGATTCATCCTACAGCTCAGACGACGAGGACAGTTCAGCGCTGATGCTGCAGAGTTGCCTGTCGTCTCACCAGGGGCTGCTGCCATCATCGGAACCCTCTACTTCTACAAGGCCCCGACAGCACTCCTTTGTCGCCAAAGCTGTGGCTGTTCCCAGTGCCAAAGGAGGCCCCTCTGAACAGTTGTCCAACAGCAAGTCATTAAAGAGGAAAGAATGCATGACAGCAGTCTCTAAACCAACAAAGGAATGCATGAAGAAACCGCGAATGCTTCCAGATGACACGTCATTTATTCCCAGGCCCAAGGTATCTGCATTCCTGGCTGGCCGGCAGATGTGGAGGTGGTCCGGAAACCCCACACAGGTAAGAACAGTTATCAACATTTTTACTGCATTCACCGTGCTTGCTTTATAGCAAATATGTGAGGTAAAGAAGAATATGCCATCAATAATGTTTTTTCTAACTTTCCAGAGACGAGGATTAAAGGGCAAGGCCCGAAAGCTTTTCTACAAGGCAATTGTGCGAGGAAGAGATATTGTGAGAGTTGGTGATTGTGCCGTATTCCTCTCGGCTGGACGTCCTAACCTCCCATATGTGGGTCAAATCGAGAATTTCTGGGAATCCTGGACCTCAAGAATGGTTGTCAAAGTCAAATGGTTTTACCACCCTGAGGAGACCAAACTAGGCAAGAGGCATCGGGATGGCAAGGTATGTTGCTATGCTTGTTTCTTAGTTTCTAAAAAAAAAAAGACATCTATAGGATGATACACTTGATATTATTGGCATAATTGGTCAATATTACAATGCTTTTTGTGTGTTTCCTACATAGTACGCCCTTTACCAGTCGTGTCACGAGGACGAGAATGATGTTCAGACAATCTCTCATAAGTGCCGGGTTGTGAGCAGGGAGGAGTACGAGTGTCTGACTCGCAATCAGAAGCCGAACAGTACTTATCCTGACCTCTACTACCTGGCTGGGACGTACGACCCCACCACCGGTCAGCTGGTCACCGTAGAAGGGGTTTCTATCATGTGCTGAGCTGCCATAAGGACACTACTGAAGGACTTCTTAGGAGGAAGACTTGTGAATAGAAAACAATACCACGGGTGAGCCTAAAGGGTCCACTAACTGAATGTCAGTCGTCAAAGCAGGGCCGTCTGCGATTACACACTGGAGTATGCTGGCATCTATGAAAGTCCAGGTCTTCCTGGGGATCACAAACTTGAACAAGTGGTGTTTCAATTCCACAATGAATCTATTTAAAGAAAGAAAAAAAAAGATCTTTCGTGACTGAAAATAGGTTTTAAGACTTCTACTTTTGGCTCTTATCCGTTGTTACGGAAAGAGAGCTATGATTGCACTGGATTGTGCAAATTAACACAAGGCCCAAATTGTCACTGTTGGCTGAGTTTCAAAAAGGCTGGCCTTGTCTGAGTGATGGGAAGGAAACCTTAAGGCATGTGTGGGGGAGTCTTCATGCCTTTTCATTCCAGGGAAGCTGAAAACATGTAAAGGTAATTAGAGTGTAAAGTTGAAAATGTCTGTAAATATTTTTGAAATCTTCCCCAATCAAGCCATACACTTCAGTACCTCTCACCTGTCCTAACTGTTCAGGTGTACATTGTACAGTTCAGTTATTGTATTGTTGTCTCCTGTCTATATGTACATAAAAGCTATTTTATATAGGAGTTTATTGTATATATGAGATGTATCTTTCCATGTTTGCAATTGATTTATTTTTATATGGGTGTAGACTACATTGTATTGTGTTATTATTTTTTTTCTCCCTTTGCTTTGGGGAACCGAGATTGGAGAGATTAGTGTTGCACTGCATATACCCTGCTGAGACAGAGCGAGAAAGAGAGAGCACAGGTGGAGACAGAAGGATTTAATCTGTAACAGGAGAAGACTCGCTTTCTCAAAGAAAGTAATCGTCCTGTTAAAAAAAAGTGTTTTCCTTTCAAGTGTTATTTTGTTTTTACAAAAATCTTTTTTTTTTATTTATATATCATGTATCAACCATCACAAGGCAGATCCCGTCAGATTGCCGCCGCGGGTCAAAAATGAGTGTACCATTGCGTACCCTGACTATATTTGTGTGCGATAAGTGTCCTGGCATCACTATAATCATGTCCACACAAATAAATAAAAAATAATAATAATAACTGGGTCTTTCAATGAAAATGTGTTTATTGGGTGTTGTACACATCAGTGCGTAGTTTAGCACGTTATGGCCTACGAAATACCAAAGTGTCTTTAGAAATTTTATTTCCTTTATTTAAATTTCTACTGAAGCACCTGTGCAAAATTAAGATCAGAGATCACTGGTAACTTTTAAAAATGCTTGTCCTCCACTGTGTGCAAATATGCTGCTCAAAAAAAAAAAAAGTTAAGGAACACTTTGAAAACACTTGAGATCCCAACTGGAAAATCACATCACAACTTTTGATGAAAATGAAAACTATCAATCCACAGAGGGCCTAGTCCAAAAGTCAGAGAGAAAATTAAACTGAAAGAACAATGCGGCAGGCAAGTCAAATTTGCTCAAATGTCACTGCAGCGATTCTAAATGGGGCTTAGTAGTTTGTATGGGCCTCACATACTTGTAGGCAAGCCTGACAATTTAACGGATGGTTTCCAGGTGTATCTCCTCCCAGATCGTGATCAGGACATCACCGAGCTTCTAGACGGTCTGAGGTGGAAACTGGTGGTTTTGGATGGACTAGAGATGTTCTATTGGATTTAGGTCAGAGGAGCATGGAGGTCAGTCAATAGTGTCAATTCCTTCATCTTTCTGGACCTGCCTGCATATTTATGCCACATGAGTCTGGGCATTATCGTGCACCAGGAGAAACCTAGAACTCACTGCACCAGTGAAGGGGCTAACAATAGGTCCAAGGACTTTATCTTGGTAACTAATGGCAGTCAGCGTGCCATTGATTATCTTGTCCCTCCATGGATACACCTCCCCAGACCAACACTGACCCACCACCAAACCGATCATGCTGAGCAATGTTGCAGGCATCATAATGTTCACTGCAGCTTTTCCGGACCGTTTCACATTTGTCATGTTTGTCACAGAGGACGCCGGGCGCTCGGGCCACCTTCATGAAGTCAGTTTCTAATGGTCAGCGACGTTCATGCCAGCAGCCTGCTGGAGGTCACTTTGTAGGGCTCTGGCAGTGCTCGTCCTTTTCCCTCCTGCTGATGGGTTGAGGACCTCTGACCGCCCTGTCCAAGTCTCCTAGAGTAACTACATGTCTCCTTGAATCTCCTCCATACTCTTGAGACTATTCTGGGAGGCAAAGCAAACCTTCTGGCAAGCATTGATGTGCCATCTTGGTGGAGTTGAACTGCCCGTGAAACCTCCGAGGGTCCCTGTATCACCTCATACTACCAGTAGTGACACTGACCCCGGTCAGGTGCAAAACCACGGAAAAGCCTTGAAAAAAATGAGGAGGGGAAAGAATTATCTGGCCTCCACCTGCAAGACCATTCCTGTTTTTTTGGGGTCATTTCATCGTCGTCCCTTTAGTGCCCTTGTTGTTAATTTCATAAACACCAAAACAGCTGTCACCGATTAAAGACTTCCTCTCCTACTGAACTGACCAGATCATTTCCCCCCCATGTTTAACTGGCTTGACATTATGTTCTTGTTAAAAAGTGTTCCTTTAATTTTTTTGAGCAGTGTATTGACTCTGCATTGCGACAATGGTTTGCAGATTTGTTAAGTGCAAGAATATGCACAAAGATGTCACCTCCAGGGATTTGACAATGAAGGTCAACGTGCTGGCAAAGGTGGATGTTGAAAGTTGGTTTGAAATTAATTATTTTATTTTCATTCGCCATCTGTGTCTATTTTGTACAGTCCATACACAAACTCAGCGCTAACTGTGAAGGACAATCAGATTCACAAAGCAATGGACGAAGTAGATTTACTCAATCTGAAAAGTTTATTTAATTTGTGCCAAGTATCGTTTTTTTTTTTTTTTCTGTTTGTGTCTTTGTTTTTGTCTTGATATGCAAGCTTGAGTATTTTTTGTTGTTGAAAGTTTTATTTTGTTTGCCAACATTTTATTTATTGTCAATTTTGCTGTTTGTTCATGCCAAGAGAGCTTTATAAGAATGTAATGTTTTCTTTTGTTGTTTTTATTTTTATTTTGTATTTCTTTTTGGTGTGCTGTCGCATTTGCATTCTGGTCCTATAGAGGCTATCTAGTGAAAAGAAATAAAGCAACACTGGATTCTTCTAATCCACAAAAACAGTCTGTATCAAACTGTATATGCTTTCTTTCCTTTCTTTTTCTTTCGCTTTATTTGTTAGTAAATCTCTCATCTGACCATTGCTACTGTCATTTTATATCACCACATTGTGGTTACACCGAGTTCTGTTTCCATAAATTTGTCTTTGCTGTTTTTTTTTTGTTGTTTTTTTTTGTTTAGTAAGTGAGCAGAAACCAATGTCTTATAGTTGTGATTAAAGGAGAATGGAATATTATTGGGATGCTAACAGTAATGTGGGCAAAGCGTTGCAATCGTGATTATTTTTAAAAAAAGAATCTAACAATTTAAACACCAATTTTTATGCCAAAGGTCCCGACATGGTAAATATGTTGCTGTTATACTGTAGCTGTACTTTCAGTCTAAAATAAGGCATCAGATATTATCCATCCATCCATTTTCTTACTCACTTTATCCCTTATGGGGTCACGAGAGGTGCTGGTGCCTATCTCCAGCGTTCACTGGGCGAGAGGCGGGGTACACCCTGGACAGGTCGCCAGTCTGTCACAGGGCAAAACATAGACAGACAGGACAAACAACCATTCACACACACACTCACACCTAAGGAGAATTTTAGAGAGACCAATTAACCTAACAGTCTAATCAGATCAGATAATAATAATAACAATAATAATAAGAATAATTATTATAATTATAGAAATAATAATAATAATGTTAATAATAGAATTTAAAAGAAGGACTTATTATTATTATTATTATTATTTATTAGTTTTTTTTTTTTTTCAAATGGTCCCTTAGCTTCACTAAAACAACATAGAGAGTACGTGATTAAGTTAATACTGGTCCAAGTGAAGACCATTGTAGAAATGGCTCTATTTCTAAATGGTACACTCTTCATTTCACACAAAGCCTACTACTTTATGCCAAATTGTTTCACTTGTTGATTCAGATTTTTTTTAAGTGTCTGCAAATCAATACAATTTTCATTGCCTATCAAAGGTGCTCACACTCCTGGAACCTTTTTAACATTTTGTCAAGTTACAGACAAAAAAAAATTGAAGTTCACATTAATATTAAATGGATTTGATTTGATGGAACAACACAAAGTACCTGATAGTTTTGAATCGGAAGACAATTTTTTTCTCTTTTTATTACTAATAAATGTCTGAAAAGTGTTGCAGATTTTTGTAAGTCAATCAAAGCATCTTTTTTCTGCAGTTATGACCGCTGTCTTTTTTGTTTTTTGGCTTTTGGACTACAAGTCTTTTTATTTTATTTAATACAAGTGGGCTCAATTTACTAATTCTGTGGCTCTCAAAGGCAACTGGTTACTATTGGTTTTTTTTAAGATTGTGTGGAAAAAATTTTGAAAGCCATGTATCCCTTCTACTTCAACCTTATTCAACACTTAGTGTTACCATATCACATAAAATACCAGTAAAATACACTGAAATTTGTCTTTGTAATGTGACAAATTGTAAAAAGGTGTAAGGGGTATCAACATCTAAGCAAACCACTCTATTTGAGCTTCATACTCCGCTGTAAATAGAGACAGATTTGTTGCAAGCGTCACATAAAGCCTCCTGGGTTTTTGTGCTGCACTCCATAAATATGGAGGTGATTGATGCGAAGATGGATGAGTGACTCACAGTAAATATATCTGCTTATTTTCGCAAATAAAATGACTTATTTCTTCACTGATGTTTCATTGGAGGTGAAAGAGTACCGATAGGCCTAAAGAAATACAAGTGTTCTTTTGCCATATAAATGAGATTACATTAAATAGATTCAGTGTTTATAGACTTGGAAATGTCTAAATCATGAATATGTGAAGCATTTTTAGAAAAAAATGCACAAAAATAAAAGATTAGGTTTTTTTCGTCTGATCACATCTAAATTACTACAGCAACACGCTTATTTTTTATCAGATCAAATATTTTTTCAATCAGATGATGGAATTTAAATGCGGAATTTTTAACTAAATGCAAATTGCTAAAAGCAAAGCAGGGTGCTCTCTAGTGGAAAATAAAGCAGGCTTCATGTAAACTACATTATGTAAAATACCTTTTCTTCCTCGAATTAAAATAATTTTTTTTTTAGCCTACTTGCATGTTTTTTTTTTTTTTTTTTTTATTAGAGCACAAAACGCTATGAGCAACATGTGCCCTTCTCCCTTCCCGGCCTGGAGCTGCAGGTATATTCCTCTATCCACCCACACTGGACATAGCCTACAGCATCTGTCCGTTTGCATACATGCTCATCAGCTTTGACAAAGCCAATTTCTCTAACCTGAATCAGCAAAATAACCACCGGCTATGCCTGGAGGCGAGGAGACAATACGGGTCGCTGACCTTTCTCTCCAGACCCAGGGGTCGTTTTTGTCCCACATGCAGCCAGAGCACCACCACGACCACTCATCCCCCACATGCCCAAGCAGGGCTAATGGGCACATCAGTCATCTCCGGCAGCGGTCCAGCGAACACAAACAGTTCTGTTTACCACCACAACCTTTTGCATGGATCGTGGCCGCTGCCCTGCGTCTGAGCCGCGGCCCTTCCTGCATCAGCAGCATGGGGGCAAGAGGCACTCTCCGCAGTGTTTGAGTTGAGGGAAAGGTTAAAGTGTCTGAGTCTTAGGGTTAATGTGTTTTGAAATAGTTCTGGTTCGTTACCTTTAACACTGAAAAAAAAAAAAAAAAATTATCAGGAATCTGATCAGGTACATTCTGGCCCATGGTACCAACACTGAGGAGGATAAGGTCACCAAGTGATCGCGTTTAGACTTTACTCATTCGGTGCACCTTTTTAAAAATATCTAATGCGGGATCCGTTATGTATCACTTGACAGACATGTCTGCCTGCCTCACGTTTCACTGCCCTTGGTCAGCATCCAGATTGTGTTCCTCGGTGTCAACAGGAGGTATGCTTTCCTGCACAAATATCTGCACCTCATAAATGTCTCACCCTTTGCTTGACCCTGTCTGGCCTCTGAATGTGAGTGGGTTGAGGAGGAGACCAACAGCCCTGTGTGTGTGTGTGTGTGTGTGTGTGTGTGTGTGTGTGTGTGTGTGTGTGTGTGTGTGTGTGTGTGTGGCTTTGTGTGTCTGTGTGAGAAGCAGAAGGGTTGAGGTGAGGTCTTGGGTCTTAACAAGGTGCTGGGAGAAAGAGAGCAGAAAAAAAGCAGATTGCTAAGACACACGCTGCCTCTTTTTAAAGACAATTCATGGTTTTATCATTAATTTTAATCGTGCCTGTGGCTTTAGAAAAAGGTTAACTCAAAATGTATATTTAAACGAGTCAGGTATGTCATGTTGTTCTTGCGTTATGTAAAGTGCAGTCTTATTTTGGAATGTGTCTTTGATATGCATGTTTAGATGGACAATGAGAGATTAAATGAGGGAATGCACAAATATTTAAGGGGAAATGAATGATGGAACGCTGCTTCTTTGCACCACTAATGTGATGGGAGTGGTGACCTAGTGGTTAGAGAGCCTGGTATTTGGATCTTGGAGAGGCCCCAACAGATTGCTCCCCCTGCATCACTTCGTGTCGGCAGCATACTGCTCCCTAACGGATGGGTTAGACGCACAGACAAAGGTCCCCTCTGTGAACCTGTAAAGAAGGGAAGTGTATATATATATATATATATATATATATATATATATATATATATATATATATATATATATATATATAGCACAGTGCAAAAAGCCTTCACTTTATGTAAAACCTTTCTTTAATCTTTTTAGGTGGTGTTCTTCACCAGCAACATGTCAGGTCTTTAGGGAATTTGTAATACTGTGTCGTGCAAAAATATTCATACTCCTTAGCATTTTCCATGGTAAATCTGGAGGAGCTGCAGAGCCTGTCGGCTCAGTTGGGGGAATCTGTTGACAGGACTGCCATTACTCGTGCATTCTGCAAATCTGGCCCTTATTAAAGAGTGACAAGAAGAAAACCATGTGAAAGAAAATCATCCCTTTTAAGGGACAAAGGCAATCAATTCAATTCAATCAAGTGGATTAAGGTGATCTGGTCAGAGGGCGCCAACAATGAAATTTTCACCCTAATTGTAAAAGAGTCTGTGATTAGAAAATGAAAAGAAAATAGAAAAAAAAATCACACTGCACAATAACCTGAAATGTTTATATATATATATATATATATATATATATATATATATATATATATATATATATATATATATATATATAAACATTTCAACATATAAACAATATATTATATTTTCTGGGAAATGGTGGCAGCAGCACTAAGCTTTGGGAATGCTTCTCTTCAGTAGGGATGGTGGGGACAGGTAAGACTTGGTATAAAGATGGTTGAGACTTAAAACAGGGTAATTCTTTAAGAAAACGTGCTAATAGATGCTAACAACCCAAGATTGTGGTGGAGGTCCAACCTCCAGCAGGATAACAACTGTAAGAAGATGGAATGGGTTAGATTAAAGGAGATTCATATGTTAGAATGGTCCAGTCAAAGTCGAGACCTAAACCTAATTGAGACGCCCGAAGGTTTATGTTCACAGAATAGATGTGCTACGATCAATCTTACTGAGCTTGCCCTACTTTGCAAAGAAAAACGAGCAACAGTTTTAGTGTCTACATATGCAAAGCCAGTAAAAACACCACCACGAAAAGTATTCACAGTTCTATTTGGAGCAAAAGTAGAGTTTTTCAAAGCATTGACACGGGGGGACTGAATCCAAATGCATAATACATGTTTTTAATTATCTCAGACCTTACTTCCAATTACTGCATATTTCCTGGAGACAGACCGTTTAGGTTTCTGAACCTCTGTTTTTTAATCAGGAACCTTTTCCTTTTCCACATGTTTGAAGCATACACTGCATGCTGCTGCGGTCAAGTACAATGACTGGATATTTGTTAAAAGAAAAACTCCAAATGACCTGGAGAAAACCTTGAAGAACGAATAAGCAGAACCACTTTAAATATCTGTATGATATTATCTTGCTTCTTGAAAATAAGTGAAGTAACAGTTGTTGTACTGGCCGCTGTTTAGACATGCCACAACTGATCCTGTTTCCTGTTGTAACTGGCTTGTGCAGATTCTTTATTAGCTATGCTAACAGAGCTTTTCTCTGTGTTACACGGGATTAAAGTTATTCCTCACTACACATGTCGAGTAATGTTGCAAGCTTGTTGAAATGGCAAAAACAATACAATTAACAGCATGACTTGTTCTCATGCTAGTGTCAATTTTTTTTTTTTCGGGGTTGGAGTTTGTGTCTTTTCGTTTTTCCTTCTGCCAGGACATAAAAGTGGTATTTCCATGTTTAAATTAACAAAGCTACATCCAAATAAAATGATTCAGCCAATTTGTGTGGTAAAAAAATAAGTTGAAAATGAACTAAGTGTAAAAAATTTAAGGTTAAACTTTGATATGATTGCAGTTTTAAATAAGATCTTTAAAATTTTAATGTTTTAAAGTTTGCCATTCTTAGTTTACTTTCATTACAAAGTTCTGTAAAATGAAAAGAGTATCCAGCATTTCCAGTGCCTTATGAAAATTGGGATGTGCATATGCATCTACTCTCTTTGCTATGAAGCCCCTAAAATGTTCTGGTGCAACCAGTTTCCTTCAAAAGCAAGTAAAAGTTGTAACTTTTTAAGACCTTTTTAAGACTTACATTATTTATAATAATAATGTAAGTCTCGTAATAGCCACAATGTAGTAGGCAAGGGCAGTTTATTTGTATAGCACATTTAAGTACAAGGACAGCACAAAGTGCTTTATATGATTAAAACATAGGAAAATAGAAACAGAATAAAAGTTGTAACTGTCTGTAATTGTATTTAGATGCTTTTGGAGGTTCAGGTCTGAATCCATTACTACACCCAGATTTGAGGGTTCATCAGCTATTACTAGCTGATGCAACTGAAGCTGTGTGCTAAATTTTGATCACTTGTCTATTAGTTCAAAAGTTATTACTTCAATGTTGTTTTTATTCAATTGAAGATACATAGATAGATAATAGTGCTGTATCCCACTAATATGAACAGGTGAATTTTAAAATGGTTTAAACTGCTAAAGTCAGCTAATATAGACAAGGCAAGGCAAGGCAAGGCAAATTCATTTATATAGCACAATTCAGTACAAAGACAATGCAAAGTGCTTTACATGATTAAAATATAGCAAAATAAAACAGAATAAAAGCAAGTAGGAATAAAATGTAGATAGAAAAAAAGAATAAAAAAGTTGTGATTCAGTTAACTAGAACAGTTGAAGGCAATCCTAAACAAATGCGTTTTTAATCTTGATTTAAAGGAACTCAGGCTTTCCGCACCTTTACAATTTTCTGGAAGTTTGTTCCAGATAAGCGGAGCATAGGAACTAAATGCTGCTTTTCCTTGTTTAGTTCTGGTTCTAGGTATGCAGAGAAGGCTGGAGCCAGAAGACCTTAATGGTCTGGATGGTTTATACACTGATAACAGGTCTGTGATGTATTTAGGTGCTAAGCCATTTAGGGATTTATAGACTAACAGAAGTATTTTAAAGTATTTAAAGAAGGAGAATGTCTGATTAGGTGTTAGCTCCCACCAGTCCAATTGCTTATTTAAAGCCACAGTGTGTAAAATTTTCACACTGGTGCACCATCTAGTGGTATAATAAATTAATTATAAAGGACCTTGCCTTTAAGCATGTAATAACTACTAAGAATGTATGATAAATGTGACAATGTAAACAGGTCCTCCATGTATTAGCTACTGCTAATAGCTAATAGCTACGATCATGGCATTAAATGTTTATTTGCACTGTTGCCAAGTCCGCTTGCTTTTTCTGAAGTCGCTTGTAAATTACGTGAGTCATTTTTGGGCTCGTTTCTGAACATGCAGTCACTTATTTGGGCTCTAAAATAAGTGACTATAAACACGAGTAAGGAGACCCCGTCAGTGAACAGTCAGTGAACAGGCCGGTTGATATTCTTCTGCCCCTCCTCGTTCACACATACTAGAGGGAGAGGGAGAGGGAGAGGGAGAGGGAGAAGAACAAACAAGCTGACTCTGCCAGGAGGACAGAATAGTTGCTGGACTACATTACCCTGTTTCTAACATAATGCCAAAAATAAACTTTACTGTTAAATTCAATTAACTTACCTGCTATCCAGATGAAGGCCTGCAACCTCCGTATCAGTTTTGAGTGGGCACTCCCTCATGAATCGTCTCCACTTGGTAATAATAGCTACGCCGATATAGACTAATTTTCTCCTGGTTATTACTTCTTTTGCTTTTTTTAATTACTTTCTCTTCCCTCTCACTGGGCAAAGAGTATGGATGGTCCTCCATTTCAACAGCAAATGGCGAGTAGAATGATCTACTGTCATCTTTGCTTGTTTTATACCCCTCCACCGACAGCATTTCTTCATAAAGAAGACAGGTGGGGGGGAAACGCGTATAGCTGACAAGTTTGGCTCCTTTAGTATTCTGATATCAGAAATAGAGGCGCAACATGGCACCTCCCAGTATTTATAAACTACTAATGAAGTTATGAAAATGAATTAATTTTTGATCTGATGTTACTGGACTTTGCCAGAAAATTTATTTATAAAAGCAATACTTGATTTTTGCTAATTAAAAGCCAAATTAGTTACACACTGTCCCTTTAATGAAAACTGTACCCTCTCTAGCCGTTCAGTAATAAGAATTTACACAGTAACAACGGTATGACAGAAACATTTCTGCTGTTTTAAAAGCTTTTTTTCAGGGGTTATTTCTTGCCTGTATCATGCTGTTTGTAGTTTGCGCTTTTCACAGCATAATAATGCCTGGATTTCTCCGCCAGACAGAACCACAGATAGGGAAACCCAGAATGATGGAACAAGCAATAAATTAACATACAGTCGTATTCAATAAATTTGAATATTATTGAAAAGTTCATTTATTTCAGTAACTCAGTTCACTAAGGGAAACACATTATATAGATTAACACACATCGTTAAACTTTTAAAGCCTAAATTTCTGTCAGTTACGAGAATATGCATCAGACCAAAAAAAAATAATAGAAAATGTCACGCAGAAGTCGAGGCTTAATAAAAAGTATTTTTAATACCTGCTTGATGATATTTTTTTTAATCTGACAACCACACCTCTTATAAAATGCATATTCTGCTTTGTTGAATAGGACTGTATACACAAGACTAAATCACAATCCAAGTATTGAAAATAAAAATTTTTTGCTACTTTTTACTACCTTTTAAAGCCTATAATTAGAACTGCTAAATGTAGGACTTTTTTATTGTAAGCAGCCTGCAGAAAAACTGATATTTTCCTAATTTATAGTGCACTGGCTGTCACTCCCAAATTTTGTGCCTCCACACCAAATGCTTCTTTTGTCACATTACAGGGCGATGCGGTTGTAACAGCTGCAGTCTGCAGAACTTAGAGATGACAACAGTGAGAAAATGTATGCCCATTATAAAAGGTTCCTTCTTATAGTATCTACTTGTAATCACAAGGCA
The DNA here is from genome assembly GCF_011125445.2 of Fundulus heteroclitus. Classification (NCBI taxonomy): domain Eukaryota; kingdom Metazoa; phylum Chordata; class Actinopteri; order Cyprinodontiformes; family Fundulidae; genus Fundulus; species Fundulus heteroclitus. The sequence continues at coordinate 18,402,531 of NC_046376.1, forward strand.
GCTGGAAAACTCTACGTGTCATAAACAACATTAGATATTAGTGATTAAATTATAACTTATTTTTGCCTTCTAAATCATTATAGAATGTGCAAGCTTAAGTAATCATTTGTATGCAAAATAAAACAATGTGAAAGTGAGATCTAAGCTTGTAATTGGGTATCCAGTCAGAAAAAGCAACATTTGTATGTGAACTGTTGTGAATTATTGTAATGGTGCTTTCACAATGGGCCCTCCTCGTTTCTTCCCAAAGCTGCCTATGTAGTGGTGTTTGTGCATTCCTGTGTTGACAACCCCTCCATTTAGTTCTCTGGGGTGTTTATCCCCGCTACCGGCAGCAGATCCAGCCCCCCCCATCTCGTTCTGTTTACACTGCTCTTCTCCTCTGTTTACTCTGTGCTCCAGTGCCCTGGCGCACCATGCTCCAAACAGCTGTTCCATTATGGAGCGAGCAGGCGCTTCAGCCGAGCAGCGTTGCCACACAGCTCTCTGACAGCCCACCACGGTCGCTGCCGTGGCTCCCCTGGCACGCCTGCCATTGTTGCCATAAAGCCCAGCCTCTGTCAGTGCCAGAGTGGCTTCTGGGTAGAGTCAACCATGGAAACTGTCAGGGATTGTCCTCGAACCACAGGGCAAATTTGCCAAGTTCAGCCTCTGATCAACTGGCTCTGTATGGGGCTCATTCAAGTTTAAATAAGCAACAATCATATCCAGATAATCAAGGAAATGCTGTCCTGCTCCAGAATTATATAATCTGTGGTTTTCCTTCCCTTTCAATACTTCTCCTAGATTGCTGTGACGTGAAATGTACACTAATGTCTATATGAGGTCATTCTTCCATATGTCCATAGGTCTCTAGTATATATATATATATATATATATATATATATATATATATATATATATATATATTACCTTTCACAATTTCTTTTTTTTCCCCTGCTGGTTTGCACAGCTGGTGCTGAATCAGGAGACAGGAAGCCTAGGACAGAGGCCACCAAGCATCTGCAGGCTCCCTTCGGAGTGCCGTGGAGCCCTCTGGCTGCTGGGACAGGAGACAGTCCATTTATCACAACACAATAGCTGCTGCCTCCAGCATGTGAAATACAAACCTGCCTCGGTCAATACAGCAATGTTTTTGCACATGTGTACGAATGGTAAAATGTGAGCAGGAGTAGGTGTGTGTGTGTGTGTGTGTGTGTGTGTGTGTGTGTGTGTGTGTGTGTGTGTGTGTGTGTGTGTGTGTTTGCGTGCGCGCGCTTCTGTGTTTGTCTTGGAACGTCCTAAAAAGTCAAATTAAAGGTTTTCCGAATAGCAAAAATACTAACACTATCAGAAAAAAAGTGTAAGATGTTTTAATAAATATTCAAGATAAATTAACTTTGTTCACTTTTGAGCAACTTTTTAAAAATAAACCCATAAATATTCAAGTTACTGTGATGCAATATACAGAAATGCTGTACAGGTTTTACTGGATGTACAATACAATAACATTTTTAGTATTTATTCTTTCATTAACAGAAATCCTGTTTAGATTATTTAGAAATTTTCCAGCATAAAAAGAACATGTACGATTTTATCTGACATGATGATATGGACTTAAAGTTTTATGTTGCTATTGTCATGAAGATTAACTTGACCAAGTATCTTAAAATGCATCCTGGTTTTTCTGGCAATTAATCTGTCACTACAAGCAGTCAAAGCACCACAAACAGTAATGTCGCTTAAAAAAACAACAACAAAAACTTAACCATTATCAATTGACTCATTCAGAACCCCAAATTGTTTAGGGTTCTGAATTTTGATTATACTGAAATTTAATGATGCTCACGTTTAACATTATTCCTATATTACACTGTTGTTTTTTTTGTTTGTTTTTTTTCTGAGGCTAGAAAACATAATCAGTTAGGGTTTATGGTTCTCTGGTAAATCCAATAACCATAACTATCAGCATTTGTTTTTCATAAACACAATAAATTATAATTCAATAATTGCCCCTTCCTAGTTACCACCCCAACAAACTTCATTGGTTGTTACAATGCTGTGCAACAACATGGGTGAATCTAAAAAAAAAAAAAATGTAACAGCGCATAAAAGTGCAATAGTTTAGGCCCATTTCAGAAAGTGAAATTGTTATCTTATAGAGATTATTTACACATAGAATAAAAAACATTTCAAGCTTTTATTTCTAATGATTTTTGATGATTATGGCTTATGTATAAAAAAGCATTGTTTTAGAAAATTAGAATATTATATCAAAAAGGATATTTTAGGCACAAAGGTGGGGCTTCTGAAAATTATGTGCATTTCTATACACTCAGTACTTGGTTGGGCCTCCTCTTGCATGAATTACTCCATCAATGCGGCGTGGCACGGAGGCGATCAGCCTTTGGCAATGCGTAGGTACCATGTAAGCTCAGATTGCTTTGATAGCTGCTTTCAGGTCATCTACCTCGTTGGGTCTCGTGTCTCATCTTCCTCTTGACAATGGCCCACAGATTTTCTACAGGGTTCAGGTTAGGGGAGTTTTCTGGCCAATCAAGAACAGGAACGCTGTGGTCATTAAACCAGCTTTTTGATGCTTTTGCCAGTGTGTGCAGGTGCCCTCTTGAAAAATAAAATCAGCATCTCGAAACAGCTTGTCAGCAGAGGAATGAAGGGTATGAAGAGCTCTAGAATTTTCCTTATGGATATCTGTACTGACTGCGGATTTCAGAAAACACAGTGTGGACCAACACCAGCAGATCACATGGCACCCCAAACCATCACTGACTCTGGAAACTTCTCAAGCAACATGTATTCTGTGCCTCTCCACTCTTCCTCCAGACTCTGGAACCTTGATTTCCAAATGAAATGCAGAATTTTCTTTGATTCAAAAAGAAGACTTTAGACTACTGAGCAACAATCTACTTCTTTTGCTTCTTCGCCCAGAGACACCTGTAGCCCATGTGTGGGATCCGTCTGTGTGTAGTACCTCTTGATGCGCTGACTCCAGCCTCAGTCCACTCCACGTGAAACTCCCCCAAATTCTTGACTGGATTTTGCTTGACAGTCCTCTCAGTGCTGTGTTTCCCAATGTTTCTGGAGACTTCTTCCTTTCACTCAATTTTCTGTTATTAAATATGCTTGGATACAGAACTCTGTGAACAACCAGCTTCTTCAGCAATGACCTTTTGTGTCTTACCTTCCTTGTGAAGGGTGTTGATGACTGTCTTCTAGGCATCTATCAAGTCAATAGTCTTCCCCATGACTGTTTAAAGGCGTAGGAAACCTTTGCAGCGGTTTTGAGTTAATTAGGTGATTAGGGTGTGACATCACGAGTTCCCAATACTTACACAGTACACAGTATTATAATTGTGTGAGCCACTGAATTTTTGAGTTTTCATTATCGGTAAGCTATAATCATCAAAATAAGAAAAAAGCTTGGAACATATCACTCTATGTCTATTGATATATGACTTTCACTTTCTGAGATGACTGGCAAACAAATATCACACTTTTACACTACATAAAAAAATTTGAGATGTATCTGTATGTGTTAAAATCAACAGTAGTAACAGCTGAAAATGATTTAGATGTGTTTGAGCCAATGTAAGATTATTTGATTGGTTCTTACTTCCATTTTGCACCAGCAAATAAACCATTTCACTCTTATTTATTCAAACAGCCGATCAGATTATTTCCCTTTTATGTAGGTAGGATCATAGGGTAAAACATAAAAGTGCATAAAAACTCACCAATATTTATTATTATTACTGTGACACTAGAGGCCTTTATTTCACAGTAAATAAGGCTGAGAGAAGATATACAACAAAGGTCCACAGGCTGGGACTCGAATCTGGAACGGCTGAGTTGAAGACTGAGGCCTCTGAACATTGGTTTTGCTGTGATACCCCTGTGCCGTATTATTTTCTAAAGATTTTATAAGACACCCTATTTCCCCTGTTTGTGGTTCTAATCTCAGCTGATTTAAGCAAATATATGTGATCAACAATCAGACCACTCAGACATATTGTACTCAAAAAAGACAGGGGCAGACGAGCAGACAGACTGAAATTGAAAAAAATAAGGCCAACACATTGGAAGAAGGTGATAGCAACCAAGAAAAAAAAATATTATTTTCCTGTTGCTGAAAATAAAATTGGACATAAAAGAAGACAGAAGAAATCTGTCTTAGTCCTGGGATGAACATGATCCAAGCAAATGATGCACTATACACATTCTGCACCAAAAGAATCCAGTCGTGCAGCACTTTAGACTTCTGCAAGCACATACAGAGAACATCTAACTTACATATAAGCGCAACTGCCTGAGACAAAAAGGAAAGGTATTTTGCATGTATGTAAGCAGGGTTTATCCCAGATATAGAGGAGAAACAGAGCATGAACCTCCATATGTTTGAAAATGCTAGTAATAGCAGGGTATAGAAGAATTTCGCTCAGCTGCCGGGCCTCCAGCGCCGGTTGCTACAGTCCTTAAACACATCAGAGTCTCTGAGCAAATGGCTCTGCTTTGCTCTCCTCCTCAGTTATATGTTGCACTTTAAAAATATGCAGTTTGCTTAGATACTAGGCAGTCATACGTTCCGTGACTGGCACGTGGGCATCTTATCAGCATGAGTTGAAGGCCCTGGGCAACTAAACAAGGCTTTGATCAGATGTTTTGGAGACATCTCTCATTTTTTTCTTTAGACAAATCCAGTGGGGGTTGCTGTGCTAATTTTGAGACAAACTCAAAAGCACAAAACGTACCTTGTGACGAGAGAAACAGAGAGAACGCCATGTATAGTCGCTGTGTTGTTACAGGGGTGAAATACTGAAGAACAATCCGCATTTTTAAATTTGGAAGAAAGGAAAACCTAATCCTGTCAGAGAAAGGAAAAGAAGGAGAACAGCGTGTACGGATCCCACTATGAGATCAGCTGACAAACATGTCTGCAGCCTTCGCGGGGGCAAATCACTGTCTGTCCCCTGAATTGCCTGTGACAGATGTTATAGAGACCCAATTTTACCTTATATATTCCGTTGAATGTTCACTATGGAACCTGTCGGTGGGGGAGACGCAGGGTGTGAGCAGACCAAAGAAAGAGATAGAAAGAGTCGAGCCCAGCGTTCAGCAGCTGAACAGTGGGAGAGAAAGTGAAAGAAGTAGACAGAAAAGAAGGATGTAGACGGGAGAGAAAATGAAAATCTAAAAGGACCAATTCAGCTGGTGGAGTCCCACAGAGAACTCACCTGAAGGTAGTCTTGTGTCCGGTTTGTGTCTCCTTGGAGAAAGGGCCCCTGAGTGTACAGACTGACAGTAGTCCATTGAGCCAGTACTGCTATCGATTTCCACAGTTTTAAAGTCGAGATCGGTGCAAGAGTGGTGAAGCCCTCTGCTGAAAAACATGAACTGCACAGGATTATTTCACGAAATGTATGTATTTTCTCTTTAGAACTTAGACATTTAAAGAGATATGTTAGTATTTAAGAAGTGAGGTTTAGTCAAAAATATTATTAGGATTTAAATATTTTACCTGCATTTTGTTAATCCCACTCGTACAGCCGTCTTCCCTATCTCCCTTTTGTTTGTGTAGCATTTGAAAAAAAAAAACATGTGAGCGGTAATAGGTCCTCCCCCATCACCGTCCTTCAAATTTAACACTTTAACATACATAACTGAACCTACAGCCAAGCTAGGCTTGAAAGGAACTTTGCAATGGAACTGTAGGGGCTAAGCCGATGCTTAAAGCCACTGGAGTGTTTTTAAACCAGAATCTTATGGTTGACACGTATTTGCCGGGGTGAGATGATAAATAGGAAATGTCCAGACGCTGTTCTTGCAGTTAAAAGCTGATTTATTCCCACTTTAGCTTTCTTATAAAGGGAAAGATAATACAAACGGCCAGCTGTGTGGTGACAGCGTTTCCCAGCTAAGCGGTCAAAACCGATTTGGCTTTTCCGGTGAAACACACACCCATACACACATCATTTCCCGTCTTATATAGACTTTACACATATTGGCTTCTACTGGCACTAATAAAGCATTGAAATTTCCTTCAAATCAATAGCATAAATATGAAAAAAGTACATAACCTAAGATGATGACATCACAGAAAAGTACAACTACCGGTAATAATTAGTAGGGCACTCAGTTTCGCCCCATTCCAATATAATCCAAGTAATTCTTTGATAATATTCTCTTCCCTGAGTTTCCTGAATAATAATGATCTACCGGCCAAAATCTCTTACTTTGAATTTATTAAAGTTTAAAGTCTTCAACCAAATTTGTTTTAGCCTTAAGAGCTTTACATAATATGCCATCTTAAGAAAAAAATGCTTTGATGGTATGGGCCATATCAGTCTCATTCCCCTTATCATTAGTTTTTAGTGAGTTGTCTTTCATTACAAGCTATTTCTTCTTCTCTTTCCTTCATCAACTCTACTTTTGCTGCAATTCCATATGAACTAGATCAGAGGCTCGCTGGTTTTAACTCAGGGTCTTTAAGACAGTGTCAGCTTACAGGCCCCATTCTCTCCACTCAGAATATTACAGAAGTTTTAATAGATGATCAGGGCAGCTGTTGTCGACACATTGTGATTTACCGTGGCAAAGAGAAACCCTAATGACTACAAAGCCAGACAGCTTTTAACCCATTGATGTGTGGTAGATGATGTAACTGGATCAGGTGACTGCCCTCTGGGAAGGTTACATGCACACTAATGTATTAATATAAGAATATATCATTCTTTTGGAGTATAACTACATCTAAGAGATTGTTGATAAGATAATGCAAGCCTATTTCTTTTGTAGACTTCAAAAAAGACAAGGGGATACTTGTGTCCCTAGACATGATGTAACTTCTCCACCTTCTACACGCTAAATAGAAACTCACACATATAAAACATCCACATGCAGCCCTGCTGCTTGCTGACAGGTGGTGCATGATCAAGGAAATACAAGATTGCCTAAAACAGACAGCCCCAGCAGACTTAGCACTTTAGCAGGGAGAAGTTGATGTATTTATGCGCAAGCTTGCACTATAGAAACAATACCGCATCCATCTCAAGGGTCAAACGGTACAAATTCTGTCTGCGCCTTGAAGACGATGATATCCTCTTTTCTAGAGTGTGTTTGACATTGCAGGTGGACGAACAATGGGCACTGTCCCGGTCAAAGACTCATGAGATGAATCAAACTTCTGTTGAATCTGAATCTGCAAAAATGAGACCATGATTACAAAGTTACGCAAGCAGCCCACAGAGAGTCAAATTATGCCTAGTACTAATACTTTGATGAAAATGTGAATGCTGTTAAAGCTAATGCAGTAATTTTCAATATAAGAATCTTCTATACAAAATCAACATGAATGCTGATGGAATGTTACCTGACTCCGCCAGATAGATTTGCTCCGCATATCCATCTGGAAACCTTCCGTTGAAGTAATTTTGGGAAGGGGCGAAAATACTGGTTAGCTGATTGGCCTATGTTGGTGATAGACGGGCCAAATAAACCAATCAGATTCGTCGTCGCTCTGTTACGAGCGACGACGAAAACACAACCACAAGCCAAGCTACTCTTGCTGCTGCAGGTAAAGGCTCGTTAGCTCAGCAAAGAAATACTCTGTAATTCCGATAAAACTTGCTCGATAGCCACGCTAACGCTAGTTTCATCGGCTGAAGCCGCCATGTTGTTTAGACTGAACTGTCGCGCTTCCCGTTGCGTCACACCTCAACCCGCCTCAAAGCCAACGCTGATTGGACGTTCGTTTGGTGAACGGCTCCAAATTTTCTTCAACGGAGAGTATCCAGACTGATCTGCGAGTGAAACCTTGAAAGCTCGCGAGATCAGGATGGTCTCACGAGGCTAGATGGAATGTATCTTTCTGTGTCATCTAATAGCTCCTTCCTCCTTTTGCATGGGAAAAACAAAATACATGAACACCTCAAAATGATTTGCAACTACCAAATTGCATTCCTCCATAAATGAGAATTGTTCTTTAACTACAGTAGGGGGAAATACTCATTTGATCTCTTGCTAAAGTTGGAAATGTATCCCCTTGTATATGTGGAGAACAAGCCTCTGATATTATTCTACGAATGCTTACCTGATTCAATGACACAACTGAACAGAAGACATTATTTATTCTGAACAAAAATCAGAGAACAAATTCAGTAAAATGTGAACAATAAAATCATTGACGCATTCAAAAATGCATTTTATCGCTGTGCCTAAAACTGCTTTAAATTAAGTGGAATTTGATGGTGTAACCCAAGCATCATTTCTATTATCATGTCAGAAAATAACACCATAAAGCTTTGGGAGCTGGCTCTGTTGAACACGCCTTAAGACAACCTTGCTTTCTCTATTAAAAGTGTTTTAACTTGATCAGACCTGGTGCTGGCTGCTCTAAATAGAGCTCCAAGTAAGCAAACAATGTTGTAATTTTATACAGTAAAAATTTCATAGATAACTATCTAGGTTACCTGTCACTATTGATATTTACACACCTACAAGACCCTGAAAAGGGACATCAATAGCTACAAAAAGAAAATAACTGACTTCACAAAAACTGGAAAGAGAGAAAGCGATCAATCACTCTCTCTACTATCAACTGTATCCAGGAAAGGCCGCAGGTATGGACTTCCAAAAATATGCAAAGAAGGGGTGCCACTCAGACCCATTGTCAGCAGTATTAACTCTGTCACATACAACATTGCAAAACATCTTGCAAAAATTTGGTCTCCGCTGGTTGGAAACACTGGAAACACCAGGGGAAACCATTTTTTTCTTTTGATATTACCTCTCTTTTCTCCTGCAATCAGAGGCAGTGAACACTGTCAGTTGGACACCAGCACTTCAGGCAATCCTTGCAAGCTTGTGGTTATCCGAACTGGGCAGAAAATAATTGCAGAAAAAACAACAACACGTCTAACAGAGGAGAAGACAGAGAGATGCAAAAACATTGTCATTCCATGTGTCAGGAGTTTCTGTGAAACTCGTGAGAATCTTCACAAAAAACATACGAACGCTCTCAGACAAACATTGGTTCTTCCCAAAGACAGAACACCCAAACTATAGCTGAGCGGCGTTAGAGAAACCAAACAACAACTACATAAACGCATGGCACCGCACAGGAGGGCCAGCAGCTCGGGAAAGATTCAGCAGTCCACTTGCACCTCAACAACAAAGGACACACTTTTTGTGACAATGATGTTCAGATTTTGGACAGGGAGAACAGATTGTTTGAAAGAGGGGTGAAAGACACCATATTGGTCAAAAGAGAAAAGCCATCACTAAACAGAGGGAGAGGATTGCACTTCCAACTCCCCAGTGTTTACAGCTCGGTCCTCCAACACATTCCAAAGAGATTTTCTCAGTAGTCTCACCAGGATTCAGGTGACCAAGTACTCCACTCACACTAAGCAATAGCTTCTAACGACCCAGGGCATTGACAGGTGGGTCATTGATTTGCATCTGACTTGGAATGGGCACCCCATTCAACAATGCTTTCAGATGCACCTCAGAGCAGGGATAAAAAGGGAGAACATGGGGGTAAATTATTTAAAAATTCAGATCAAAGCATTGCTGTTTCACTTTATATAGACCACAACTGAATGATTTTGATGTGAAAAGGAAGAATTGAAAAGGATGATATGTCCCCTTTAATTGATTAAGAACAAAGTGAGGGAATGTAAGGAGGATAATCTAAACAAGAAGTTGTGGAAATTGTACAGTTATAGTTTTAAATAAAGCTAATACCATTTTGTGTACTTAAAAGATGGAGACCAAGGTATTCTGGTATTATGTTTTCAATTCCCAAACTAGTCACAAATAAACCCATTACTGGAGTAAGCCAGATGCCATCTGAAGCTCCACATGAATTAACAAAGACGCCTTTTAAATGAAACAACTCACTGTGTTAAAACACAGGTCTAATAATGGTTCTACATTTAGAGGTCTCATTGAAACAAAAACGGATAAGCTCAACTTTTGATTGTGTTAAGTAATAAACCACAAACACAGCAACAACATGGTGACGCTTAAAGAAAAGTCTGGAGTTCAGGCTTGTATGATGGTGGGATATCCTGAACATCTGTGCAAAATGTTGTGCAAATCTATCATATAAATGCAATCATGAGATTTTCGTGACTGATGTTGATGTTGATCCATCCTCTAACACGTCTATCCCTTGGGGGGTTGCGAGGGGTGCTGGTGCCTATCTCCAGCTGTCAGTGGGCGAGAGAGGCGGGGTACACCCTGGACAGGTCGCCAGTCTATTGCAGGTCAAGATGATTTCCTATAAGGAAATTATAGATTTTTATTGTAGCCAATTGTTTTAATACCACATTTTTTTTTACCACCATAAGAAGGTGAATTCAGAGGATGTATTAGATATTTGTATTGCTGTTTAGATCAAAACGGGTGAGATTTCCCAACCTAAAGCTGAATCACTACCAAGCCTTAAAATAGCACTGTCACCAAAGTATCATTGTTAACACACACAAGAGAGAAAAGCAACAAATGCTCATGAGCAGAAATCATTGCTGCAACAACTGAAAATCTGTGCCAATCAGCTGTTTTGAACCCCCAGCATAAACCTTACAGCCCGGGCCCCATTAACCCATCTAGGAATGATGGCTAAATTGTCCACTAGGTCTCAGAGGCCGTCCAGGACGTAATCAAAAACAGACGGAATAATCAGCAGAAGCGCTTTCTGTTCCGGTAAGGATGTCTCCCAAAAGCACATGAATTACACTGAAGCGGGAGCTGGGAACTGTGAATGATGTTGGGCTACCAGCGCCAGCGCCAGCCAAGTCAGTGTCTCCAAATGCCAAGTGAGAGGATGCCAGACACTTCCTGCTGTAAACAATCTACCCACAGACCGAGAAGGAGGGGAGGGAACCTCTCAATGAGAAACAACCGGAGACACAGAAAAGACCCAGTTGCTCAATGAAAATTTCTCTCGTGAACAAATGTGCTCAATTTGTCAGACAAGCTACAAAAGTCTGTTTGAGTAAACTGTTTGCGTGCGAGTGTGTGTGTCGCGACAAATGGCATTCCTCTGGTTACTGAAGATGAACTCAAAGCCAGCGCTTAGAGCATAAAGAAACGAGATCTGAATATACAGTGCCTTGAAAAAGTCTTTACCCTCTTTAACCTTCTTCTCGTTTTTTTTTCCCACACTACAGCCACAAATATAATTGTGTTTCTTTTGAACAGTGTCTGACAGACCAACACAAAATTGTGCATAATTATGAATTACATTACCCTGGCAGCCAGATTGATAAACTGTAGCATTCTCAGTTCTGCTGTTCATTGTCAATCTGGGTCTGCTCCCATCAAATCCGTTTGGGGAAAGGAGGGACATTCAGCAGAACTCTCCGAGCTGATTGGGCAAAGCGACACCTAGTGTCTAGCTTTAGCCAAATAGGGTATCAAAGTAAAATGTAAGCTGCAGAGGTCACAAGAAAACACAAGAAGGTAAGCTAGGCGAGGCACTTCTTACTGTTCTTTCAAAGATTCTTAGAAAACAGATGTGATCGCAGCAGCTACGCGTGCGTCCTCACCGTGCTTCCATGTTGGTGTTGGTTCAGCTGTGGGCTCAGCAGCTCTTGCTTTTGTCACAGAGGTATGTCCCGCTTTAAGCCACAATACTGCAACGTGATTGGTCCAAAACTTTTTTTGATTCTGACACAAACGGCTGAAGCCGGAGCGGTACAAGATGAATTGTTGTGTGTTTGTGCACGCAAAAATACCACAGCAAATCAGCTTGCAGGCAAGGTTAGAATAACATGGTTTTAATCTTTTTTTAACAGATAAAAATCTGAAAGAAATGAATAAGAGAAACCCCACATCGTGATGCTACCACCACATGGTTTCAATGTGGGGATGACATGGGCAGGATGATCAATATTATTAGTTTTCAGTCACACACGCGCACGCGTATTCACGCACGCATTCACACACACACACACACACACACACACACACACACACACACACACACACACACACACACACACACACACAGAGTAGCTTTTAGCATTTGGAACAAAGAGTTCAATATCCTTATTTCATCTGAGCTGCCTTAATGGAACGGTGGCAGGGAGAAAGTTAAATAAAAAGCTACAAATAAATCCTGTTCACAGTTTGCCACAAGTCATACAGAGACACCACATACAAAGTGGAAGGAGGCACTCTGGTTAGAACAAGACCAAAACTGAGGTTTTTGGCCTAAGACTCAGATCATAGTGGTGGCAGCATCAAGCTGCTGGGATCATTTTCATCAGCAGGGAAAAGTGAGTTGGTCAGAGGAGGGAGATAATCTAGGTTGAAAAATTGGAAAGAAAAAAAAAACGTTTAAAAAAGGGAGACTATCGCCCACATAACGCATAAATCAAATACTGTCAGGTTTGTGGTTGGAATATAACAAAATTTAATAAAACGTCATGCTGTATTAAAAGAGTTAATATGTTACAATTTCCCTGCTCTCTAGCATTCTAATATCCAACGATGTCCTGTTTAACAGCTGTTTGTGTTCATCGCCATATTTTTTTCTCCCTGCAATATTCATGTATATCGGGCTAGAAAGTGGGAAAAAGCAGTGAGAATCTCTATAGTTCTGCACTCGGACTGTTTTGGTTCTGTCTTCTTTTATGGCCACGGCACACAAATAATCCTCTTTAGAGAAAAGGCTGGGACACTAAACAAACATGCTCATTTGACCCTCCAAAGAACCTTGGGCTATCTAAAGCGTTTGAGTCAGCACTGTGTACCATAGATGCTTTTTTCCCAGCTCAAAGTGTTTCTTCTCTTGTTTTCCGAATGCCATATTTTGCTCTCTCTCTCTGCGTGTGGGAATGCAGGGCACATTGGGAGTTTGGTGCACGTTTTTCTCGTTTGAAAGGCCGTGCTTGTATATAAACCTCTGACTAAACAGACCTATATGTGGGTGATCTAAAACACAAAAATTACCATGTATGCATGTACATGCGCTCCCCGGAATAAACAAAAAACACAGGGTTTCGAACACAGCTCGTCTCACAGAGCAAGCGCGCCATTTTAAATCCCTTGACCGCTCTCTCTATAGGAAAGACACATTGAATTTTCAGAGTGGCAGCAGCTGAGGCCACATATTAGACCTGATGTCAGAGTCAGTGAACCAAGAATGACACTGATGTGAGAAATCCTGTCCCTCAAAGCTTACCCTGTCTGCGCCGGAGCGAGAGCCCGGCCTGAGCAGCTGAGCTCCATCCGCTACTCTGCAGCTTCATCAATAAGAAACTCAACCGTTTTTATTGCGCTTACCTATTTGCATCATGCTCCGCCTGAAAGATGACGTGTCTTTTTCGATAATGTATTGCACCGACAGCAATAACCTCGAGTTGAGTTGCACCGCTGTCTCTTGTCGCATGAGCAGCCTTCTGTGTCTGCTCCTCTGAGACAAGTTTGGGTCGCTCTAAAAACAAACACAGAAACACAACCCACCCTGAAAAAGGCTGAACTTTACTGGGGCTAGGTTAATAAATATCTTCTCAAACTCAACTTTATGCTATACGGTGACTTACAAAAGTGTTCACACCCTTTCCCCCCCACATGTTTCCATATTAGGGCCTCTTACCATGACATCTTCTTCCACATGTTTGCAATGTAGCTCTACATGGTTTGGGGTAAAATGCAAACTTTTCATTTTATTTTAGCAATGGCTTTCTTCCATTAAGACCAGATTTGTAGAATACACTTTTTCTACTTTTCCTGTCTAAAAAATTCTGACACCCTAATAGTCGATCTCTGAAGCCCCTCTTGAGTTACCCTGCGCCTTCTGACTGCCCCTTCCGGTAATGATCTCCTTCCCCAGGCTGTAAAATTAGGTAGATGATCATTGATTTGGAGCTTAGCCATTTTGTCACACTCGTTCCAGATATGGACAGATAATAATTAAATCCCCCAAAAAACTTGTCCACAGTTTTATGACTTGTTTTGAGGGCTTCTTCTTTGTTTCTGTAATGTGGTTTGTAACGTGTCAAAATAAAAAAAATGAACAAAAGATACTGTAAAACCAGGAATCGGTGGGTAGACTGGATTGTCGCTGAGGAAACACAGTAGGGTTTGTCATTTGCTGCCTTTGGGGGTGTTCGCACTGTAGTTGAACGAACAGATGGTTTGATGGGGTCAGTGAGCACCAGAATGCTGAGAAAGGAGAATCCCAGCCAACCAAGTCATTTAGCATTTCATTTTAACTGGTTGTCTTTTGGTTTGTTCGTTTTCCTCTGCCGGTTTTAGAGCGGGCCGCTGGAGGGTCCAATGGGAGCACAAAAGAGCAAATAAAGGACATTTTTGGATCCCTTATGTGGGACATGCTTGTATTGACTGTTGGTTGTGCTATTCTGGTTTTATGAACACATATCTGCTTCAAGGACAAAACTGGACAGAAATGACTGGTTTATGCTGAATATATTCTGAGAAAAGAAATGAGCAAAATGTGAAACACAAAAGGTGTGTGCACTTCACTCTTCAGTTGTTTGTTCTACAGCTTGAGAGGAAAATGTACAGAATTTCATTGACAATTTGAAGAAAATCAACTCAGACTTTGTGAAGATGGCTCTTCTCAATGTGCCACAACACAACCCTAACTACTCAATGAAAGTGCTTTATGATGAAGCCTAAACAGCGCTAGTGCCGGCCCTTAACATGAAGCGCAAGCAGGGAAATGCAGTCTAAAGGTGCTAATGGATGGCAACCTAAAAAGTGTTCTTATCTAAAAAGGTCTGGGACAGTAATGTATTAAATAATGGTGCTAGAAACATTCATAGACGTTTATTTCCTTTAAGAGTGGATCTGAGCTCACGGTTCAATCTCTGTCTAGAGCTTGTGAGTACACGTGTGCAAAGCCCTCTTTACATGTGTTTGTGGATTCTGCCTTGATCATCGTTTACCTGGAAATGCAACAAGTTGAAGGATAAATCTACATCCAAAATGTGGTATAAAGACTGGACCACCAACATTTCATGCAGCTTTTACTCATGAGATTCCTGCAAAGCCAGACAGTACAGACACAAATGAAAATAAGGTGATGTGGAGGACAGGTAAATTGTTGTTTCCATCAAGAGATGCTTGAGCTATTTCACTCACAACATTGGGCTTCTCTGATTTGATATCTTCGCAATAGGAAATAAAGATCCACATCTGAGAAAGATTACACCTTTAGCTATATATATATATATATATATATATATATATATATATATATATATATATATATATATATATATATATATATATATGTGTGTGTGTATAGTTATTTAAATTCTTTATTTCTTTATATCCAAGAGGCAATCAATGGTCAACAGGGTTCACTTTACTTCACTTCACTCTGTATTAGATTTCATATATTTGCACATGAATAAGGCGCGTTTTAAAGTGCCCAGGAACATCTATTGGAATTTGTCAAAGTAAAAAAACCGAATAGAATTTAACTGTTTCCTCTTTGTTAATCTTCTGTTTGCTACGTTTTCCAAGCAGCTTTTATCACAAAGTACCACAAAATCAAACATGTATCTTTAAACAAGCGCTACGAAGTTCCAATTTACAGACAATGCTGCACTCTACTGGCTGGCCATACATTGCAACAACAAATACCTTTAATGTGTCAAACTAACATGTTTTAACTGGTGATATTCAAGTTTAAAAAAAAAAAAAAAACATATTCAAGTTTGTCTCACATTTATTACATTTAAAATCTAAAATTCCTCTTTTTGAGGCAGTTTTTCATAGCATTTTAAAATTCTTACACTGATACAGTTTATTCCAGATTATTTAAATGACTAAAATTGATGATTAAGGTCATTGCCATCTTTTTTGTCTTATGTGTGAAATGTTAGGATGTTTGTAAAAGCGGACCTTTAAAAAAACAAAACAAAAAAAACTTATATTTCCTCTGTTATTACAAGAGGTCATGGCAGCAAACAATTATTGATTTATATATTAAGTTAGTTATGTAGTTACTTAGTTACTTTGTTAGTTGGAAAACACATTGAATAGAAGACAAATAAAAAAGTTCAACAGTAATATTTGTAGTGGTACATAAAGACAGCAAAATTAAATCTCATAATGCTATATAATAGCATAGTCCAAAAATTGTCAAGGCTAAATATTTCTGGTTTTAAACACTTACCCATCTTTCAAATGAAACCCCTGAGGAAAAAAATTAACAATTTCAAATAAGCCAATTTTTTTCTCCAATTTTAGAAAATGAGCACAAGAACATCTAAACCAGATAGTTACAAATCAGTCAGCATTTCAGATTTGGTTTTTGTTTTATCTTATCTACACACCTTATCTTCTACATCCTCATACAAACTTGCATTCATTTAGGAAAGTGCTTTAAAAGCTGTTCATACCTCCTTCAGCCACCAAACCTTTTTTTATTGTTATTGAAACACATCTCATGGATTTTCTCCTTCAAATGAAACACAGTATTGCTCCCGAATTGGAGACAATCTTTGAACAAAAAATGTGCTCTTTGGGGTCTTAAATGTTCTTTTCTTTCAGGAAATATTTCAATATTTTTATTTACTTCAATATTTGCAGGTAATAAATAACTTGTGTTTTATTTAGTACATAATTTGGATTATGTACATAATTTGGAACAAACATTAATCTGTTTATTCTGAAAAATGCTATTTTACTGCTAACTAGTATCTATTAATTTACCCAAGGTTAATGTAATGCGTAATTTTGTGGGATTAATTTTCACATTTTTGATTAAGCATATTTTACATATAGATTTTGCTGTCTATGACTACATCAATAATCTTTTGCTAGACAGAAAGAGATAAATTGACCTTCATATTGAAGAAAATCATTTACACAACAGTGATCATTTCTTAAAATTTATATCTTCATTGTTATTCTTTTATCTGCTTAAATCACTGTTATGTAGAGTGCAAAACAATGCTGCCACCCAGTGAGCACATGGTGAAAACACTTGACAAACACTGCAATGTGTGATGCAACTGTGAATTCAGCAAAGGGCTGTAGACACACAAAATATGAAAACTTTGCTTTAGTTAAGCACCAACAAGTTAAGAGAATAGATTTATTTCAGAGGAAATTCACAGCCATCATAATTTTGTTTGTACTATTGCTTGTTAACTGCAAGATCAGAAATTCAGATAATGCAATTGAAACTAAATGTAAGATTCCTGAAAGAATGCTGTGTGTCAAGATGATGATAAATATTTTTTGGAAATTTTGAACTAGTAAAACCCTAGAATTACCCCTCAGAGAAGACTTTAATCATAAAATGCAATGATCATGCATTGATTTGTATACATACTTTGAGAGGTAGCTGACTGTAGACAACAGGATATCTTATTTCAAATAATTCTACTAATGAACTGCACATTGTAGAAAAAAACTTGTCACATTAAGATTAAAGTCCTTTACAATGAAGACTTTAAAGGAGCAATAAGCAAAATGTCATTCTTTTAGATAGAACTAAAAACTGTTGTGTGAAGAACTTAAGGTATCTTTTTAGATGAACTATGGTTATAAGTCACACACCATCTCCCTGTGTTGTTCTCCAATCTCTTGTTTACATAGCCAGGCTGGCCGTACGTGCACGTACACGCACGTACATGCACGTGAACAGCTGCCACTCCAACCCAGTCTAACTGAAAATCGTGTACTATCCATGTTGGTCCACAGGGGGAAACGTAGTATTGTCACAATTTAGCTCTTTGATACACGTCAGGTTTACATTTTATTTGGCCTATTCATTTATGTTAACAACCAGGTAATGTGACTATCAAGTTTTCCCCAGTGAAAAAAACATCATGGCTGCTGTTGCCCATGGAAAAGAAAACATTTAAGCAAAACAACTGTGTTTATATGTATTTTGATCAAGTATAGATATTATTTTCAGAATTTTCATTCAGGGAAGGTTGATAACCTTTCCTTTATTAGTTTCTTTATTAGAGAAGATTTTCTCAGAAAGACGTGAGGAATCGACGTTTCCTACCTACGTCACTGAGTATCACCGAGATTCTGGTACATATAAAAACAACATTTAAGCAAAAGATCTGCAGTTATATGCATTTTGATTACATCTCTAGCGAAAAGTAGGTGCAAATAGGTTAATAGGAGCCGGTGCGTGAGAAGGGTAAATGCCATGGGTGCCGAGTACTGCAGCGAGGTAGAGAGAGGCATGGCTTGATACACATCACGTTTTGGTCTACAGACAGTGCTCAAGCTTCACCTAGTGGTGTAAAATCGCTTATTGCTCTTTTAACAACATTGTTACTCCAAAATGTCTAATGCTCTCACAGCGCTCTGGTATTGTATTGATCAAATGTTAGAACATAAAATATAATCTCTGGGGGATCCCAGGTCTTGGTCGTGCTGTATTGGTGTGGGCGCCAGCGGAACAAGATGGGGCCAGTTGGGGAGCTGGTCCCTTCTAGTCTTATTTTTACCCATCTTTAACATAAATTTTAATATACTAGAGACACCTAGGGCTTTGGAGTTGGGGTGATTGAGACTCTTCTCTTAGGTAGAAGTGGGATGTCACACACCTCAGTCCACAACCTACATTTCAATCAACTTTACACATCTGCATTCATTGCCCCCCCTTCCCCTCCCCCCCTTGGTGGAGTGTTGTTTGTGTGAGTGTTAAGGCCATGCCCTGGGGTGTTTGATTCCTGTCTGGTGGCCTGTGGTTCCTGGGGATGTGTTGGACCCGACATGGGCCATTTAAACTAGGCTGGGCTTTGGTGGTCATCCCTCCCTCTTCGTCTCTCAGGGGCTAGCTCACCATGGTGGGTGGAAATGCCCCCTCCATTTAAATAATATAACAATTTACCCATCCAATCCATGGATGATGTTATATCCAGGATTGCACTACTATCCATATTTGGAAAATACATAAACCTATACCACCATCTCATAAATTGATGTTTAGCTCGGTTTTAAATACCATAGCTCCCTCCAGACTAATTGCTTTCCCGCCTGGTCTGAACACTGCCACTTGTCTGTGGAACCTCCTGACATGGAGAACACAACGAGCCTGAATCTACAACTTTCACATGCTAAGCATTGGGTCACCTCAAAGTCACACTATTAACCTACAGCTGTGCATACGCACACAAAGGAAATCCTGATAATTAAATTTGCAAAGTAGTGGGGCTCATTAAGGGGAGAGATGAAAAAGGGTACAACAGTGAAGTCAAACACCTTTGACTGGTGCAGACACAACAAGGTTTTACTAATTGTGAACTAAAAGAAGGTGGTAAGTAGCTGTTATTAAACCTTTATTTGGAAAACCATCTCTTGATCAAGACGAGTTAGTAAATTACAGACCTACATCTAATCTTCTTTTCTTATCTAAAATTCTTGAGAAAGTAGTTGCTAATCAACTTTGTGAACATTTACAAGGTAATGACCTACTTGAAGAGTTTCAGTCAGGCTTCAGGGCTCATCGTAGCACTGTGGAGTACCACAGGGTTCAGTCCTTGGACCAATTCTCTTTACTGTATATATATGCTTCCAATTGGCAAAATTATCAGACAGCATGGGATTAATTTCCACTGTTATGCGGATGACACTCAGCTATATTTATCCATAAATCCTGATGAATCCAATCAATTACTTCGACTGCAGTCATGTCTTGATGACATCAAAAGCTGGATGATTTTAAATTTCCTGCACTTAAATTCTAACAAGACAGAAGTTGTAATCTTTGGACCAGAGTCCTCAAAAAAATAAACTTCTTAATCAATCACTTAATATGGATGGCATTAACTTGGCCTCTGGTAATAATGTAAAAAGTCTTGGTGTTATTTTCGACCAAGGCATGTCATTTAAATCCCATATTAAACATATTTCCAGAGTTTCCTTTTTTCACCTCAAGAATATTGCCAAAATTAGATATATTTTGTCAAGGATTGACGCTAAAAAACCAGTCCATGCATTTGTTACTTGAAGGCTGGACTGTTGTAATTCTTTACTATCAGGAAGTCCACAAAATGCAGTTCAAAGTCTTCAGCTGATCCAAAATGCTGCTGCAAGAGTTCTGATGAAAATCAACAACAGGGATCATATTTCTCCAATTTTAGCTTCCCCTAATTGGATTCCTGTTAAATCAAGAATATAATTTAAAATCCTTCTTCTAACGTATAAAGCCCTTAATAATCAAGGTCCATCATATATCAGAGCTCTGATTACCCCGTATGTTCCTAACAGAGCACTTCACTCTCAGACTGCAGGTCTGCTGGTGGTTCCTAGAGTCTCTAAAAGTAGAATGGGAGGCAGATCCTTTAGCTATCAGGCTCCTCTCCTGTGGAACCAACTCCCAGTTTTGGTCTGTCAGGCAGACACCCTGTCTACTTTTAAGACTAATCTTAAAACTTTCCTTTTTGACAAATCTTATAGTTAGAGTGGCTCATGTTACCCTGAGCTACCTTTATAGTTATGCTGCTATAGGCTTAGGCTACTGGAGGACATCAGGGCCTATTTTTCACAATCTACTGATTTCTACTGTTGTCCAGTCTACTGTTCTCCAGTTTTGCATTGCATTACATTGAAATGACTGTTGTCATTTCAGCTTTTAACTTTTGTTCTCTCTCTTTTTTCTTCATAGTAGGTACACCTGGTCTAACGTTCTGTTAACTGTGACATCATCCAGGGAAGACAGATCACCCGCTATTACCATCTAATGTAGAACAGATTACTGGATCAATGTGTGCTTCTGTGCTTTTATGTCTGTCTTGTGTCTCTGCTCTCTCTTCTGTAACCCCCAGTCGGTTGAGGCAGATGACTGTTCATACTGAGCCTGGTTCTGCTGGAGGTTTTTCCTTCCCGTTAATGGGGAGTTTTTCTTTCCGCTGTCACTTCATGCTTGCTCAGTATGAGGGATTGCTGCAAAGCCATGGACAATGCAGACAACATTTCCTGTAGCTCTACGCTTCTCCAAAAGTGAATGCTGCTTGTCGGGACTTTGATGCAATCAACTGGTTCCCTTATATAGGATTTTTTTTTTTACCAATCTGTATAATATGATTGAATCTGACTTTGTAAAGTGCCTTGATATGACATGTTTAATGAATTTGTGCAATATAAATAAACTGAATTGAATTGAATTAAGTGACTTGACATGGGCGCACAATAACTCAAGTTGTGAAAATTATGAACTGGTATTGTGATTGTGTACATTACATTATCCTGACTTAATCATTTATTTTTTGTGCTTTTTGTTTTTATCTACAGTAATGGCTTTATTTCGTATTTTCTAATTATATCCTGATTTTTCACAAAAATCAGACAAATGTCTTCCTATTTTACATCACTTGGGATTACTAAAGTTAAACAAGGATAAATAATGCTGGTCTCCCAGAGGTTAACCAGAACAAAAATGAAAGTGTTTGTGAAGATGCTGGCTGAAGTTGTCTCAGAGGAAGGGGCCATTACTTCGTCAATCCAAAAGCAACATAAAAAGCCAGAATGAAGACTAAGAATAAAACTGTCTGAAAATAAAAAGAAGGAAACTTTCAAGCCTGAGAACACCTTCCCAATTGTGAAGTACAGGGGTGGAAGTACATCATGTTGTAGGGGTATTTCCATGCAGAAGGGACTGGTGCAGCCCTAGATAGAGATAACATCACGAAGAAACATTATGTGAAATCACTGAACCAACATCTTAAGATCAGTCAAAAATGGTTAAGCTGATCGTAGAGCTTAGGCAAAAATGGATTAAAAAACAAATTATTTACGAGGTGACTGAAGGACAACAACATTTATCTTGGTGGCCTTCAAAAAGCCCTAATCTCAATTCCATTGCAAATCTACGGGCAGATTTGAAAAGGTAAGAGCATGCAGGTTGGACTACAAATCTGTCTTAGTTGCACCAGTCCAGAAAGAAGGACTTTCAAGCAAAATTTTGAAATTCAAATCAGCTTTATTTGCCAAGTTTGTGCACAGAAACAAGAAATTTGAATGTAGTTTCACTTTGTTATTAATGAAGGTGATATATATTTTTTTGTTGTTTTTTTCATGAGAAGCTTGTGGACAGTATGCAAAATGTTTGACTAAAGTCATGTGGTTTAAAAGGCAAAACTAGCAAATATTAAAGAAGTATGTAAACCTCTGACTCTTAAAGTTATAAAAATGTTCTAAAAATAATATTCTCATTGTTAATTCATTTAGCAAATAGAAATACTTCTTGTTATCCTAACTGATCTAATAAGGGAAGTACTTTTATAATTGTCATTTAATGTTAGACAGTGAGGATTAGAAATGTGTATTTTACAGAGTGTATGTAAAGATATGGTTTCAACTGTAAATTAATTTAGCCATGAATAAAGTTTAATGGGTTTTGGGACACATTCATGTTAAGTTGCATATTATTGAGGAAAGCAAAAGCCATGTTTCCCCACAGAGCTGCTAAATTTATTGTTTTTCTAAATGAGGGAACACTATTGTACTTTTCTACAATCTATTACAGAGGCTACACAGGGGCACAGTTTTTAATGACTTGTTGGAAGAAGGTCCTTGGTTCTGGCCAGGTACTCTGGCTTCTTCCCACATTCCAAAATCTTGACTTTTAGATCAATTGGACTCTCTCAATTGGCCTCGAGGATATGTGTGTGTGTGTGTGTGTGTGTGTGTGTGTGTCTATGTTGCCCTTTTATGGACTGGTGACCTGTTCAGGGTGTACCTTACCTCTCGCCCAGAGACTACTGCAACTATACTTTAGATTGAAGGTCTTGTTATAATCCCCCAATATTAAAAAGTCCTGACATCCTGCAGAGGAATCTTACCCCCAATTATCCAACTTGTATTTACAGTGTACAGATCTCCTGGGCTTTAGCTTCACCATCTTTAGGAAGCTGTAAAAGCAGACAGTAATGCTCTTACGAGGCTTGATCATGGCGTGCGGTGTGACAAAGGTCATAGTAGGGCATTAGAGTCGTATCTTCCTTTATTACCCAACTACCAGAATAAAAGTTGAGGGTTTAGAAAGCGTAGAAAGAACAAACGTGAGAATCAGACAAGGCAAAAGTGAAGAAAATGCAAATGAATGCACATTCAAATCTGTACTATTCAAATGATTCTTGGATATGCTCACAGCCTTTCTCATTTCATTCAAATATGTCCATGAACTTGAGGCAAATGTCACACTCCAGCCCCAGAGCTCCTGTGGACCAGTAAACTAGAAAAAATATTGTGTAACAACTTTCACAAACTTATTCAGATTCTGTTCTCTTTCAAAGATGTATATTAGGGATACAGTTTTAATCTCTACACAAGCTCTTAGACACAGATGAAAGAATATACATGTAGAATGTGTCTCTAAATGTGTTCAAACTGGCAGCTTTTCCCCCGATGTAAACAGAAGAGTATGTTGAAAAATGAAAATCATGTAGGGTGCAAGAACAAGCACCTTTGCTCAGGAGACATTTTCCATTAAAACTGCGGTGCACCAGCAGATCAAAGCGAGGATTATCCTTGCTCTGGATAGCCTGGCCGCTAGGATGTCGACCTCACTATTGGCAAGACTCCACTGAATACCAGTTGAACAATGAGTGTGTCAGACAGCTAAAAGAGGGGGAGGAGTGGAAGGAAAAACCAAAGAGGTGACAAACAGGGAAAGATGTAAAAGTAGGGACAGAAGGAAGCTGTACCGTTTGCATAGTGAAGGAGAGTGAGACGGGAGGTCGTTGGTTGGTGCACTGGAATGTGACGTCAGCAGCTTGTTGGATTGAGGTTCTGTGTCCTGCTGATTTTAATCCTAACTCATTAAGGAACTGAGAGCAAGTACCCGAGCAAGCTCTCAGGGGAAAACGGAGAAAGTGACTTGAAAAGGAAGGACTTCTGATTAAGTCTTCAGAGGGAGAAAAGTGGAGTTACTGCACAGCCCGAGAAACAGAAGAAGGAAGAAATCAAGCACTTTGATTTTCAGTCTCATGACTACGTTCATTCGTCGACATTTCTCGTGTTTGTCGTAAAGCTCTCTGCTTGCGCTGTTAACGTGTGGCCTGTCGAAGCATGCCCACCAACGGGATTAACAAGGCTCTAAAGCTGCAGTTTGGTCTAATTAACCATGAGAACCGCTACCTGACCGCTGAAGCATTTGGCTTCAAGGTGAACGCCTCTGGCATCAGCCTGAAGAAGAAACAAATTTGGACTTTAGAACAGGATGAGCAAGATGGTCAGGTTGTGTTCCTCCGAAGCCACTTAGGACGCTACCTTGCTTCGGACAAAGCTGGAAAGATCATATGCGGGGCAGAGAAGCCTGACCCCGAGTGTCGTTTCCTTGTTGTGCCCCAGTCTGATGGTCGCTGGGCACTGCAATCAGAACCTTACCAACGTTACTTTGGAGGGTCAGCGGACTATCTATCGTGCTTTGCCCAAGCCATTGGGGAACAAGAGCTATGGGCTGTTCATCTGGCTTTACACCCACAGGCGAGCCTGCTCAGTGTGGCACGGAAGCGTTATGCCCATCTGTCTGCCTCTGATGGAGAGATCTCAGTAGATAGCAATATCCCCTGGGGGGTGGACTCCCTGGTTACTTTGGTATACTTGGATGGAAAATACAGTCTGAAGACCTGCGATAGCCGCTTTCTCAGCAATGACGGCAAACTTGTGAAGGAGAACTCTAACACAACCAGCTTCACGCTAGAACTGAAGTCCGGGAAGCTGGCCTTTAAGGACTGCGATGGGAAATATCTTGCGCCGGTGGGCCCCACAGGAACCCTGCGCTCTGGCCGATGCTCGAAGCCCGGAAAAGATGAGCTCTTTGATTTGGAGGAGAGTCATCCACAAGTCGTCTTTCAGGCTGCTAATAAAAGATTTGTTTCCGTCAAGCAAGGTAATCAACTACTGAACGAAGTCAAGAAAAACCTGTTGCTTTCATTGAGCCATGACTAAATTTTATGTAATGCTAGATGTCTCAGTAATAAATCATGCAGAACCAGAAATTAAACTCAACTCAATGGTGGCAAATTTAGAAAAGTTAGAAAAATTAAGTTTGACAAGGAATGAGTCGATTAGTCGACAGTGAAAATGATAATAAGTTAAAAGTTAAATGTTTGTTTGTAATAATAATAATAATAATAATGTGGAAGATAATTCCAACATGGCTATTGCTGTAATTGTCCAGGCACAGTTAAAAAATACTGCCTGTTGTACAAAAATAATCCAAGAATAGTGTTTTGAAATTCTTAGATGATCAAGAAAGATTGGCTAGCTCAAACTTTGTGAAATTATGTAAACCGTTTTCAAAGCGTTAATATGTTCTGGTTTATTTCTGCTGTTGCACAAATGTAGCCTATTTGTTGACCCCTATATTAAGCAAGTTCAAGTGTCTTATTGAGTACAGTTTTATGCTCAGTTAGCTAAAAGATCCTTTGTAATTGCAGCTGTCAAACGCCAAAGCAACTTCGTTTGCTAGCACAAAGCTAACTTAGTATTTTGTATGTGTTGGATCCAGAGTGTTGGTAGCCATATTGTAGAGGTCACTGTGGTAATGGGCTTTGTCATTTTCACTGTGTGTCCCTTGAAGATTAAGCGGTGTGCAAACGACTCAAAGACTGATCTGAGCAGCAGGGGTGTCACTTACTACCATAGGCTCTGAGCCTTGAAGTCACACGCTTCTTTAAAACCAATTCAGTTCAGTTTATTTACGGTACATAGTGCCAATTCACATGTCGTCTCAAGGCACGCCATGTAAAGTTATTGAACTTAATAACTTAAAGACTGCTGTTGTGTCAAAAAACAGTGATTACAATATGATCTAGGTGTTACTGGGCATAGAACCTGATTGGGTTTCTACCCTGCACAAAGTGGTCTACTTTTTCTAATGTGAAAAGAAAAGGCAACAACTGTATTTTTTTCTGTTGCAGCTTTCAAGCCTTTGGGATTCAATTAAAACTTCAACCTTTATGGATGTTACAAGAAACAGTTTCACTTTTGGATTTGCAAACTTGCCCAATAATACAAATGCACCGAAGGGAATTTGTAGACAATTCGTCTTGCACCGGCATTATTATGCTTCTGAATAAAATTATGCCAAAAAAACAAACAAAAAACAAACAAAAAACAGAACTAACAGGGTAACAGTTCAGCAAACTGCCACTAAGTCTTCATTAAACAGGACAAGAATCTTTAATTTTCAACTGGCCTTGTTGCAGTTCCGTGTTTTGTAAGGCACAAGGTACTGAAAGCTGCTTAGTAGGCCCTACAGTGCAGATTTGCATTTCGCCACTCAGGGAATTACAGCATGCGACTGAACAGGAAGGGGCGGAGGGGAAGACTGAGGGGGATTAGCGTTGTAACGGGATTAAGAGAAAGGTTGAAGGATATTTCTGTGGCACCTAATTTATACCAGAGGCAGACACAGTTCAGTTACAGGCTATGTGTCTGCATTCACAAAACCTGACACACCCCAGCAGCCAGAGTATCTACATGTAGATTAGGTAGGCAACAATAAATTGGTTGCAAGTAGAGCATTTGAGTAAGTGAATGGTAAGATGGGTGCAAATTTGTTTTCGTTTTTGTGCACCATTGCTTTTGCATGCAAAACAGATTCTAAATTGATTTCATGAAATTTGTGGAAGAGCTATATTTCAGAAAACAAGGCAAAGGTAATGGATGGCTTGCAATTGGTTAATAACCACTTCCCAATAATTCTGTCTACAATTTGAAATTGGAAGTAGTCTTAATATATAATTTTATGATTGCAAAAAAAGAAAAAAAAAGAGGCAAAAACACCCAAAGATCACAAAGGGAAACAAAACAATCTGCTTTCCAAAATTAACCTAGTCCGTCTTTTTTATTTTAACACAAATAAGATTTCTCCTTATGAACTCTTCTATCAAGAAGGCATAAAAGTCCCTACTTATCGCGTGTAACGTCTTATATTTTTGCATAAATGTAAACTAATAGGAAACAACATTAGACTGTGTACAATTATGAAATTACCTCCTTCTAGACATGAGTCTCTCATATCCAAATATTCAAGGTGAAGCTCATAACTAGCAATTTAAACCACTAGATGTCACCAAACTGCACATAATTGACCTGTGAGATTTTTTTATTTTTTTTTAACAAAGGACTATAGAAGAAGCTTATACTATCACAGACCACTAAAAATTAAGAGGGGGATCTAAAAAAAAAGGTTTTACTTTTTACTGGAATTTAGGAAGACTTTCTGTATAAACTGGACAAGCTTGGATCTCCCAGCTGTTTTTGAAGGACAAACATGGAGGTAAAAGTTGAGAAGAAAGATGAGAAGATTCAACCAGTGGGTGTACCTGGGAGGGGTTAATGTATAATCTTTTTTTCCAATAAAGTTAATTATTTCACAGTTTATGTACTTATGTAATAAATTAAATTAAATGCTAGCATACAGCCATGGGCATTGCGAGACATACTGGGGGAGGAAAGGTCTGAATATAAATTAAGGTCCAGAACAAAACATCTTCCCATCCGCTCTGACCTGCTTTACTGTCCCTGCTAAAAAAAAAGAAGTATCCCTACAGCATGACGCCACCCCCCCACCACATTCAGATTCAGTTTATTTGCCATTTCCAGTATAAAAATCATATTGGAAAACAGATGCAAGTAGCTCAAGTGCACTATTTGAGATTTACACAGACAAAGGGATGAAAATTCAATCTAACATGGTGGAAGGAGCACATAAAAGGAAAAAATTAAAACTTATACTAAAACCTAAATAAATAAAATAAAACATAAAGCCAAAAGTGCTTTTAACAGTCATCGTATAGTCTTATTGTTTAAAATCATCACAACTTGAGGAAAGAAGCTTTTATTGTGGTGTGATGTCCCACATTTAATTACTTGATAGCGCCTTCCAGAAGGATGAGGTCCAAATAGGTCTCTGGCATGATGCCAGAATCATGATTTTGAAATATCTCTTCGGGCTACTTCAGGACCTTCACATGCCATATTTCTTAACATTTCCTATCTTTTTCAACATATTTTTAAACAGACTGATTCCCAATAAAATCTTATTTGCTAAAATGGTATTCTTCTGCACCAGATTCTTTAATCTTGTCTTAATATTTTCCTTCCAACAGTTAAACTGTGCTATTTTAAACAAATTCTTTATGCACTTTTTTGATTCATTGTCGAACGTTTAGTTGAAACTCGACTGGATAATTTACTTGGACAGAAGATATATCATAGGGCATGTGGACCAACCTCATGGACCTTGAAAGGCCACTGCAAACTAAAAGTAATCTTCATGGAAAACAATGCTTACCATGTTTAAATTATTTAAGAAGATTAAAAATATGAGCCCCATCATCTCAAAACATTTAACAAGTGTAAATAACAAATCTGTATGAGCTGTAGCAATAGGACAGTTTTGGATATTGTAGTAAATATGGCTTATATTTTTACTAAAGTATCTGCTGGAAATTAGGATGAGATACAAAATGCATCCAGAATGATGCTGCGCTTGTAATCCTTCTCCTAAGTAAAAAAAAATAAATACACCTTTGTTTTCAGGATTGAGTATTTCAGCCAATCAGGATGTGGAGACTGACATGGAGACTTTCCAGATGGAGATCGATAAGGAGAGCAAAAAGCCAATGTTCAGGACCAATGGAGGGTCCTACTGGACTCTAGTGACTCACGGAGAGATCCAGTCCACTGCCACAGAGGTGTAAGTAGACATTAAACCATTGAAAAGGAAGCTATCTAATGAGCGTTTAACTGTTGGAGAATGGTGCTGCACCACTGACCACTTGTAGCACTAGTGCTTCCCAACCCAATTTGAACAAATACAAGGCTTTATGCTTAAGTTATATAACACCCTATTTAACTTAATGTTTCTTTTACACATTTTCCATCAATATCACTTGTGCTTTTCCCCTGGCCCGTCCACCCTTTTTCCTTCCAGAGAGGTCAACACAATGTTTGACGTTGAGTGGCGAGGACACAGGGTAGCCCTCAAGGCCAGTAATGGAAAGTATGTGTGCACAAAGAAAAACGGGCAGCTCTCAGCGGTCAGCGATACAGTGGGTAAGTGCTTTTAGGCTATTCACTTGAGATTTTATATAGTGTTTGTCTGTAAAATGCTCACCACAGGCAGTCAACGTGCACAAGAGGAACAAAATGTACCATTCGTTGCAGGTGATGATGAATTACTTCTGATGAAACTCATCAACCGTCCAATGCTGATCCTTCGCGGAGAGAATGGCTTTGTGTGTCACCACAAGAACTCCAACACCCTCGACGCCAATCGATCGGTCTACGACATCTTCTCGTTGCTCTTTGATAACGGCGCCTATCACATTAAAAGTTAGTGTTTACTTCTCATTAAGTAGAAATGTGATTACTTTTGCCAGCAAAATTACAGCCAAACTGCAAAAGTTAAAGATGGAATGACCAAACTGCAGAAGTCAATTACTTGGAAGATGACATTTTTTATGAGCAAATCAGACTTATGCATCATTAGGAGAAATATATCCACCATTTATTTATTTTCTCTTTACTTCATTAGGTTTTATTGGTGTTTTCCCCCCATTCAAATTTTTAAAAGTCCCACCACAGCCTTTCATTTAGGCTGAAGTATGGATTTTGATAGGGTCTTTAATCCCCTTGCTTTTTCAACCCATCTGTTACAGATTTGCTGCAGTGCGTGGGATAATTTCCCTGCTGCTTGACCCAGTTTGGGCCAAGTTTCAATAGTCTGATAAACTCTTTGACATTTAAGTCTAAAATACCTTATGTAGAGTTGTTTATGCAATATGGTGTGGATATAAGGTGCCTAGGTCTTTTAGGAATAGAAAAAGCCCCAAATTTTACTCTTTAAAATGCTCTAATGCATGAAGTGTTTATGTCCATTTGCTGTGTTTAGTTTTCTTTAACCCTGACATCTCAGCTTTCCAAAGATCAATGCAGATGTCTTAAATCTTGTCCAGCAGCACACTTTGCAAACATGACCTATGCTGCCAAGTTCTGTTGTAACAGAAGAAATGTCATTCTGCCAACCCTTCCAAATAACCCCTTATTGAGTGTACTCTCACAAACTTTAACTTTTAAAATGGGTGCCCTAGAGACTTGGAGGTCATTGTTGTATTTTGTTTTCCATCTTCTGAGATTTGAATTTTGTTATTTCCTGAAATTCTATAGACCATCAACTCCTGAAAGTAGAGGCATCTTGATATTTCATCTTTTTGATTGGAGGACCATGATTTGCTTGGAAATTGCTTTAAAACATGGCAAAAAATGCCCAATGTCTATTCTCCATAGCCCAAGAAAATTGCCAGACATTTTGCTTTTACAGAGTAAAATATTACAGAGTATATGTTGTTCAGACTTACTGACGATAAGGTGCCTTTTATGTAGAGTTCTTGTCCGCAGCTCAACATCCTGAGTCCTATTAAAGCAGCATGAGCTTACATGTTTTTTTTCCTGTTAATTAGCATCTTTGCAGTTATTTTTGGACAATTTATGGGTTAAGTTTTTTTTTTACTGCTTAACTTCATGCAATTCTCTCCACAAATCATTCAAATTGTTAACACTTACTGTATCCCAACGGAAGCAGGGCACTTTGCGGGAAGAAGGAAGTTAGGTGATGCTTTAGACATATGCGCCTGCTTTAATTGTAACATTTCACATAAACCCTTTGGTTGGGTGTTAAATGTGTGGTGGCTTGGACCACTTCATGGTGTGGTGGGTACCATGCTGGTGCCTTATGGCTCTTGGGGTTGTGTGAAGATAGCTTAGGGCCAGGTGGGCCTAAAGGGTAGACTAACAGGCATTAACAGACATGATAACAGGAGAATCAAGTGAAGGAAAAAAAAAACTTGTACAGAGGCAAAGGGTGATAAATGACAAAAGAACTAAAAGAGCTTATTAAAGAAAATGTGGAGCCTCTGAGGCAGAATGAAGGCAGAGAAGCTGATGGAGACCAATTAATATGAATACAACTGAACTAAGACACAAAGAAACTATCAAACCAAGGGGAAAAAAACAGGAACATGGAGAAAAGAGAAACATAAGTGGTACCCAAAAACCCACATACCTGAAGAATGTGACAGTAACGTTGATTCCATCTAATTATTTTGTGGGGGGAAAAAAAACTTCATGCTATGGTAAACTTTTATTGTTATTATTATTTCATAAGTCACTGGTGCTGCACTCATTGGATTTAAATATTCATTTAAAATAAATGGAACTAATGTATTCTGTTTTATAATTTAAAATGTAGTTTTCAAAGATTATCAGAGCCCATGGGAACTCATATTTAACTGCTAAGAATTTGTAATCTCTCCTTGGTGTAATAACATGAAGTGACAAAAGGCCTATCTCTCTAAGTCATTCTAGTCTGACAACCCCAAAGCACTACACACTACAATCAGTCATTCACACCCTGATGGTGGTGAGCTATGTTAGTAGCTACAGCTGCCCTGGGGCAGGCTGCTATAAAGCGGTGTCACCGGGCCCTCTGACCACCATCAGAAGGCAATGCGGGTGAAGTGTCTTGCACCAAGGACACAACGACTGAGACAGTTGGAGCTGGGGATTGAACCGGCAACCCACCAATTGCAGGGCAAACTCGAATAGACAAGAGCACATGCCATTCAAGGAAGTTACATAAGTTTTGGTCTCCATAAATAAAGAAATAGCGACAAAAAAGCTACAACTCACCCAATATCCACCATCCCAGCAGCGGACGTTTACAAAAACAATTGAAATATGTCAAACATGGATAGATGACTACTGCACTTTATTTTATCACCACACAGATAAAAGGAGGAGCATCTTGGGTGTCACAGTCTCCACAACCACTATGGGATGCAATCTATATGCTGATTGTTCATTAAACTCAAAATTAGTGTAACTGTATAATTTTAGTGTAATATTGACCACTTTCAGTTTGACGGCCCGTTATACTGAAATGCTCTGGCGAGGTCCCTGGAAAGGGATTTGTGTAAACATAAACATAAATGTGTGATGTTTTTTCTGTTTCTACCAGGACTAGCACTAAAATTATGCACTATCGTCAAGTGAGGGTAATATTGATCTTTACTGCAGCAAACACTTTCTCTGGTGTGAAATAAAGGGGCAATACGTGGAAAATATGTGGAAATAACCTTTATCAAAATGCTAGCATGATCATTTCTACCTTTTATAATTAAAGAATTTATTGGACAATTTACTTACTTATTTTTTTAATCTTTGCACAGGTGTGAATGGGAAGTTCTGGTACATCTCAAGCAGTGGCCTCGTCTGCTCTGATGGAGAAAAAGCAGAGGACTTTTTCCTTGAGTTTCCGGAACATGGACGCGTTGCCATTAAGGGCTCCAATGGCAAGTACCTTCGTGGAGACCAGGGAGGCACGCTGATGTGTGACGGTGTATCTGTTGATGCATCGTCTCTTTGGGAATACTGATCCATTCATACTCGGTCCAAAAAAAGGGCCTGTGTTTCAGGTGCAAAACCCACTTTGACCAAATCAAATGACATGGACTGACATCATAACCTGCCTATTTTTGTACTAGGTATCAAATCCCATGCTTTTTGATGTTTGTTTGTTTTTTTTATGGGAAAGAAGTGAATAATTTAGAAAAGGTGTGTGAGTCTTTTTTCTCGTGAATTGTAGATGGGGTTTTTTTTTCTTTGGAATGACAACAAATGCCAACATCAAATGAAACATGCTGTGTTGAAATGTGAAATTTGATAACTAAGTTATAGATCAATGGCTGTCCCAATTTTATTTATTTTTGCCTATATTTATTTAATATGTGTATAAAAGTACCAACATTTGATGCTCACTGATTTTAGAGACAGAAGTGTTTCATTGCAATCCATTTGATATCATTTATCATTAGGCTGTTCAGAAAACTGACACATGAATGCAAAAATAAAAACTTAATCATATTTATTGCTGCTACTTTCCACAAACCAAAACAATGGATGTTTCAAAGGATTTAAAAAACACAGACCAAACCTAAGGCAGAGAGGAACAGTTCTTATCAACGTTAACCAAACACTTTATATGATAAACAAAAATATATGTTTTTTTGTCATTTATGTAAAAAGCTAAACTTTTAGGTGTGAATATTTATTTGTTTTTATTTATTAATAATAAGCAATTTTCCTACTTGCATTGCTCTGAGTAGAACCGTTTGGTTACTGAAGCACCGTTTGAGTAAATCAGCAAATGGCTGCATCAGTGGTGCTTTGATTTGTCTTAATGGCTCATGTACAGCTTACATGAAAGAGAGATAAATCGTGAATGAAGCAGAGATGATAAAATTACTCTAAAGACCTCAGCAGTGCTGTATGCATAAAGTAAATCTACACATTGCTAACTATGCTGCAAAAACAACATGTTGCACGCTTGGGGAAACAATGCAGGACCAGAAACATCATACGGATACATCAGCAACAAAGAAGAAACCACAAAGTAGCACATTTAAATGACTTTTTACGTCTTGCTGAGAACTCAGAAAGTGCTTCTCTGGTGTTCTGCCTTAATTCACAATACACTCTAGATCCCTTTGTACCAGTCTTTTGTGTTGAAAGATGTGTAGTAGGATAAGTACAAATAATGGTTTATGATGACAGATATTTTTTTTATAAAACCCTGCAAAATGGCTTAAGGAAGGATCAGAGAAAATTTTAAGCCTGAAATGGGAATAAAATTTAAAAATCTAGGAAGTTTGAAAATAAATAGATTTTTAGGTAGCCTAGAACCAAATGGGAGAATTGACTGGTCCCAGCCATATTGAGTTAAAAAAAAACAACAACTATACTTTATGTATCTTTAATAATGTTTGATAACCATGCTCCCAGAACTGAGGGGCTATCCGAGCCAAGAGCCTCCAAATAACATCAATCATTCTTATCTTCTCAGCAGCTCTTTAAACAAGCACACCCTTTGAAAACATGATAAATAGCTTCCCGTTGACCCATGACAGAAATGGCCTAGTGTTCTGACTAAGAATGAACTGAGCTTATTACCTATTATTGAGCACTAAACACATTACAAGTAGCAAACTAGAATTAGATGGTGAACACACAGGACAACTTAAAACCATGTAAAATATTTGTCAACTCTCCTAAGGATAGAACTGAATTCACTGTGGTTTTTCATGTGTGTAATCTGCAATTAAAAAACATGACTTTTGGCAGCAAGCTCTAAATCGCTTGGCTAATCATGCAACCTTGTATTAGCTCGACCGAAAACTTATTGTCTTGTTTTAGAGAGCATTTAATATGTTAATGGATACTTTCTCTTTTATTGTCTTTGTTTTCTGATATAATTTTCAAAATGTTGACAATAAAACTTGGTTACAAAATATCTGAGTTGTTCAACAACATTATTGGTTTGCCTACCAGCTTGGCAAGGTGTCACTGGATGACAAATTTTAGACCCCTTCCCTCTTGCAAAATCAAAATGATTTCAGACAGGCTCATTGAGATGTTCAAATCTCAGGATAATGTTTTACAACCAAACTTTGCTTTAAACTTTTGATGAGTTCCTTGGTTTGATTAGATTACAGACAGGTGAACTTTATTTACTAATTGTGTAATTGTGCAATTCAAGGCAGCAAAAACATGTTTATATCCATTTTAGTCATGCACAATTACGATCCACTTTCTGTTGATTTATAACAATAATTGAATAAAATCTAATTAAGTTTGCTGTTGCTACCTGACAAAATGTAAAAAAAAAAGATCAATGAGTATGAATACATTTTGAATGGTACTCTATGGAGTCGTCTCCAAACACGTTGGAGTAAATCAGTGTACAGTGAGAAAGATCAATAAAAGTGAAAAATGTTTCATACGTTTGTCAATATTCCAAGGAATATATATATAATCCAGAAAATTCATCCTGATGTCAGATTGCTCTGAGAAACTCAAAGCCCAAGAACTTTATTGCAGACTCAACATTCCTTAGTTTGCATGCCAAATATAAAAGCTCATGAAAATCAGACTAAATAACTATGTTTTGATTTGAGAGGGCTTAATGAGCACGTTTTAGGTGGTCCAGTCAAAGGCCAGACCTCAGCCCAGTTAAAAAGCTTTGGTGTAACCTCAATAGCAGTTCAGTAGTTGTTCTACAACCTTCAGTGAACTAAAACAACAGTGTAAGGAAGAGTGGATAAAAACTTGTCGTGGTAATTGGCTATGAAAGGAAGTGCAGATGGCAACAGAATGCTTTAATAAAATAAAGTAATTTTCATTGGTGTGACACGAGGAAAACAGGACACAGAGCAAGGCCAGGGAACCAAAAAATAAAAAATATAAAAACAGAGTTCAGGTGATGGCGGAGATTAAGCCCAGGAAGGCGCAGTAGAGATAGGCCAGGAAGCCATGGAACATTCCCTAGAGGTTGACCAGTGGGGAGCAAACCTTTTCAGGAGGTCGGCTGGGTGACAGGAAAGACCCCAGGAGAGTATAGTAAGCAGGTCACATGGGAGGCATGGGGGACCCTTGGAAAACTCTGTCAGGATATGGCCAAGTCACGCTGATGACTCTTGGCTGGGATGGGAGAATTCAAGGAGTAGCTCAGGGGATTGGTGCACAAGACGCTGGAGTTCCCAGTGGAACCCAGGAGGCTGGTCTACTGGACGCTGGAACCCACAAAGGAATTTGAGGGAAGGGAACACACAGTGGAGCTCTGGAGAATGCCGGAGGAACTGTTGTAACCCTCAGCAGTGGAACCACTGGAACCCCCTGACAGAACTCCGGTAGAGCAGCATGGAAGTCTGGAGAACTCTCAACAGAGCTTTGGAGATGGAGGCAGAGGTGAGCTCACTTAGACTCCCTTGTCATAGAACCAGGGAACACGAACACGAGGGGGGTCCACCCAGATACCCTCATCGTAGAACTCATGAACAGGATTGTGACGCTGGAGCAGAGTTTAAAAAGACACCATCTGCACCTCCTTCCAACAGGAGGTGCAGATGGTGATGATGACAATAACGGAGCTAGGTGTTTTAAAGAGGATGATAGAGATGATGGTGATGACAGAGCCAGATGTGTAAATAACAACAATGAGGATGACGAGGACGACGACGACAACGACGACAACGACGACGACGACGATGATGATGATGATGATGATGATGGAGCCAGGAGCATAAATGGTGACTATAGAGATGATGATGATGATGGTGATGGGGCCATGGGTGTAGATGGGGACAAAGAAGATGATGATGACTGAGCAGGAGGTGTAGATGGTGACAATGGTGACGGAGCCAGGGGTGTAGACGATGGCACAGAGGCTAAAGGTTGCACAGCGAGTCTCTGATGTTGAAGCTGTGGAGGTAAGAAATGTTGCAGCTAATAGAAAGTGCTAAAGACAAGCCTGGATTTGATTCAGTTTAGTTCGTTATTGACCTAGAAGCAGAAATTTTGTGCACAGAAGGAGTCAAATAATAATCCACACGTTAAAACAATTTCCACATTTAATGATAACATATCAACAACGATTAAGAATAGAACATCTAAAGAGCTAAACATTCTAAAATGTGCCAAGCTAGCTCAACGTTGGTTAAGAGCTTTAATTGACTTAGAACAATATAACTTTTAAACCAATTGCACCTCATAGCTGACTTGACGGGAGGAGAACAAATTCCTCTAAAGGGGGTTGGTCTGTACTGCTGATGCTCAGAGGTATTAATGAAGCGAATGAAATCTCAAAAGAAATATCTAAATGGAGGACATTAGCAAAAGAGAAGAAAACAGGGACACAAAAGAAACCCACAAACACCTAAAGAATCATAACACAACTTGCCCACAATTTTGTGAAAGACTGATACATTCATGCAGATAATGACGTCATCAGGTTATGGCTGCCAAAAGTGCTTATGCAGGCACCCAAACTGAATTACACTTAATGTATTTAATTATTTCCCAAAAATATGTCGTTAGCCATGGCTGTGGCTGACTGGTATAATTTTTCTATTAACCACACTAGATGGCAATGTGCACCTGTTGCTTATATTGTAGTGTAGCAGCTGTGAAACTAACCTGTGCTGCTGTAGTTAACACAGGGGTTTAACATGGAATAACATAATAACAAGACCTTGTTCTCCCCGAACATTGCCAGCCTTTCTTTCTAGCATCAAAAGCAACAGAAACAACGATTGTTAGAATCCTGCTATTACACTATTATATTTCTTGTATTGATAACCAGTGTCCTTATATGTCTGGTTACCTGACTTGATTTACTACATAGTTTTCATACAGCTAAGAAAATTTCTAACGGTAACCTTTACTCCGAATATCACAAAGCAAAGAGACAGTAGAGTATTTATGGTAAAAATCCATGAATTCACGAGAAAGGTCTTCATGCACACTGACATTGTGTTAAAGGATTTGGTTTCAATTAGGCTTTCTAAGGCTCAGCATAGAGTGCTAGACTCCATAAATGTCACTGGCATTGTTTTATAGCTCTTTGTGCTGTACTTTCATTTTGACTGGGTTAGCCTACAGCCAGTGTTGCACTGGACAACTAACATAACATTAAAACTGTTATTTGTTCAAAAGAATATATAAAAGCAAAAAAGGTAAACGCCATATATATAACAGAGACTATGACAGTGACTAAGTGTCTACTCAATGGCCTTTTTTCTGTAATGGAAAGGGGAGGCATTAAAACATAAAAAGTGCAATTACGTACAGTCCCAAGTGAAAGTAAATTGTTAATTTACTTTCACTAAAATGTTTCATGTTTTGTCCCAGTACAAACCTCAGTGCTTGTTATTTGCATTTCATGCAGTAAACCAACACAAAGTAGTGCCGACAGCGGACTACGTGGTTTTACATTGATTTGTTTTAAAGGGGAAGAAATTAGTGTACTTGAATTAAAATCACTTTACTCTGATACCCCTAAACATAATCTAATCCATCGAGTTACCTTCAAAAATCACAGACTTAATTAACAGAGTCACCCTTTGCAATTTTAATCAGTATAAATCCAGCTGTTCCGTGAAGGTCTCAGAGCAAGCAGCATCATGAGGACCTCGGATCAGAGCAGAGAGGTCAGGGATAAAGTTGTGAAGAGGCTTAAAGTAGGAATAGATCATAAAACAATATACCAAGCTTTGAACATCTCACAGACCACTGTTCAAAACGTAATCTACAATGCACAGTATGACACAGTGGTAAAATAACAGAGACAACCAACTAAACCAACAGACTGAGCAAGGATACAATTAATCGGAAAATCCCAGAATCTTTGGAGGAGCTGCAGAGATTCAAGAAGCAGAATCTGTCAACAGGACAACCATTAGTAGAGCACCCTACAAATCTGCCTGTTATGGATGAGCAGGAAGAAGAAAGCCATAAGAAGTCCTGTGCAATGCTTTTAATAGTTTGTGTGAAAGACAGCACACGTTTGAAAGAAAGAGGGATTATAGTTCACTCTTTGCATGTTAGTTGCTATACGTAGAAGAAATCTAACACTGTAAATCACCCTGAGCATGTAAGCCACAGTAAAATAAGGATGGTGCCTGCATGGAGGTGTAGGAATGTTTTTTTTTTTCAGCAGGGACAGAAAACCCTAAACATACAACCAGAGATACAATTGAATGGTTTATTTCAATGTACATTGATGTGTCAAAATGGCCTAGTCAAAGTCCATGCCTATGTCCAACTTCAAATCTATGACAAGGTTTTCAAACTGATGTTCAAATATGTTTCCAATCTGACTGAGCTTGAGAAAGCAGTATAGGCAAAAATGCCAACATCCAGATCTAAGCCTCTAGGGACGCACACCCAAATACCTGCAGGTGTAATTACAATGAGGCATGCAAGATTTGCTCACTAATGTTCTCTAACAAACCTCTGACAGCTCCACAGAACAGCTGTATTTATACTGAGATTAAATACACACAAAATAACTGTCTACTTTTTTGGTTACTAATGAATAAAAATTGTTGCATCGTTTTATTTGTGGTTGTCAGGGACTGTTACGTTAACTGGGCTCTCTAAATTCTCCTTAGGTGTGAGTATGTGCGTGAACAGTTGTTTATCCTGTCTGTCTCTGTGTTGCCGTGTGATAGACTGGCGTCCTGTCCAGGGTGTACACCGCATCTCAGCACGCTTATCCCTCCTGGGATCGCGAAGGATGCTGGTGCCTATCTCCAGCTGTCAATGGGCGAGAGGCAGGGTACACCCTGGACAGGTCGACTATCTATCGTATTTTTTGTCAAATTTTTCCCAAAATAAAAAAAAGTTGACAAAAATCCACAAAAAAAGCCAATAATTCAACTAATCTAGAAAAAGAAAAAGGGCCCAACAAAAATGAGGTCAATCAAAACAAAGTTCACTGAGGCTTACCAACAAAAACTGACCTGCTCACAATGAACGCACCGGGGAATCTATACACAAAGGTTAGCCTACAACAAACGAGGATTGGGAGGGGAAAGGAAGAATATATGACAAATAACCATGAAAAAAACAAAATATATATCAAAGTCTTTGTAGTCTTTTCATTTGAGAGGTATTTGGTAGCTTCTCCAGAGTCAAGCCCACCCCTGTCTCAAGCAGCCTGATGGATTCTTTCTATTCCTGGTGCTGCATCACAAAAAAATGTCCTGCCAGTTCTTTAATTCTCAGCAAAAAATTATAAACAAAGACAGTTAATTATCTGAACAAACACACAAGCCGTATACCAAATGTGTGCATTTAAACTAACCATATAACCTAACATCAGAAAAATGTATTCGAAAAAGGAGAAAAAAATAGGTATCAAGTACTGCTTTGTGTTTGTTTGTCAAATAAAATACAAACAAAATATGCAAAGGTTTCTGTCTGTAACTAGATAAAATGTGAGAAGGTTTCAGCCTTCTCACATTAGATATCATCAGATAAGTCAGATTCTTATCTAATGAAGGAAAGTATGACTCAAAAAAGGGGCAAGATTGGAACAACCGAATTGTAAATTGTGATGTAAATGATTTATTGTATTTTCTTTAGCTGTCAATCTATTGACAATGATCATACAATACATTCAGACTGTCTTAGCCGAAGCACTAAACAACACATAAAGCCAAACTTTACTGTATAGGGCTTTATCACATAGCCCCAATTCAAAAAGACCCAGAACATGAAAAAGAAGAAAAACTAACGGTCAGTGCTTTGGTTCTAGACAGGCAAAGCCAAGTGGAGGATCACTGTGGTTCAAAGACCATAGGGAAGTAAGTAAATATGCATAATAAAAACCTGGGAATTGAGAGCGGTAAACAGAATCTCTTCTGACACAGCCAGACAATCTGAGACAGAGCCGGCCAAGGAAAATAAGCAGGCATATTGATTTCCGGTGTAGCAAAAACACAGCGGACAGAGAAAAATGTACTTCTGTTATCAGCTACAAATAACAGGTGATTTTTGTTGTCTGCTTTTTCTTGCCTTTTCATGAGTCTCTTGGTGACTCACACAGCTCTCCCATCTTTTCAGCATCTTCCTCACTGCGAATTCCATATGGATTACTCAATTTTAAATGAGTCTGTGATGACAGAAAATCACTTGATCACAAAGCTGATATTTTCTGTGAAGTGTTGTATTGATGATTCTATGTAGAAGTGTCTGTAGCAAAAACCTGCAAACAGAGGAAAGCAAGCAGAAAGATTAGTTCATTGGTTTTGGTTTTGTGTGCTGTGTATGTGTAGATGCATGATAAGGAATGAAACAATAATTGTGAAAATCACTTGGAACTGCAATAACAATATGACGAAAATGAAATGTTGCTGGTAAATTGCAGCCATATCATCAAATTAATTTATACTACACCAGAGAGAGTAAATGATATAATTTTTTTTTAAGTATTGCTAAGGTTTTTATTTTACTTTTTGACTAATTAAAACTTGTTGACAATAGCTTCTAACTGCAGGTTAGTGAACACTCATGGTTATTTATGAAAATGAAAATCTACAAATAGTTTACAGACAGCATGCCGAATCTGAAGAAAGCAGAACATTTTATCACTGCTTTTCAACCCATGTGGTATTTAATTTATTTGACAAAAAAGAAAGAAAAAAAACTGCAATACTGACTTCCTTACATGTTGAATTAGGAAAGGTTGAGTGACTTCAGCTGTATGTTCTTGGATTGGAAGCGATCAGCTCAGCTGTTTAGAATTAGAGTCATCATGTCTTTGTGTGTTTTTGTCAAACATCAAAGAGCAGTTTAGTACAGTCAGATTTTTCTTTGCATCTATATGTCTTGTTTAAAGAGTAGCCGGGAGAAAGTCTTGTTTTTCATAATGATCTGACAACAAAAGTCAACATTTAAAAAATCCATCTGAATGAACCACAGCACGTCTTAAGCAGAGTCCTTTGTATCAACATAAAAAGGTTTTGCCATGATGCATAGGTCTATGTTTGATGAAAACCCAACACAACATACAATTATAAAAAAGTCAAACAAGGTGGTAGAAGAGTGTTGATTTGGGCTTTTTTTTTTATTTATATTAATTTATTAATTCATTGCAGAAACCCTGGTACTTCACATTAATTGAGGCCACCATGAAAGTATCAACATAGTAAAATACTCAAACAGAATGCAAGGTTAACACTATACTAAAATGCTTCATTACTACTTTTACACCAAGCTGGTAATTGCATTATTCTCATTAAGAGTCTGAATATATTACGTTTTGCATGTCCAGTAATTACCAACAACCTACATAATTTCTGATGCAAAGATTGTTTTTTTTTTTAACACAAACTCATATATCTTTAATAAACTCAATGTGTGCAGCATGTCCTAGTTTAAATGGTGTCTAAAATATGGTTGGGTTTTTAACAGAGCTGAACACTAATCAGATCGGCCATTTCTATAGACCGGTGAAGACTGTTTTTGTCAAACAATCTCAAAAATTAAACCAGCAAACAATCTGGCAAGAGTGGCTTGTTCAAAATGATTGTCTTGATGTACCTTTCCAAAATCTTCTCTGAATGAACCTCAAGACTTCAGACAGATGGGAACGAATGTTCTTTAGACAAATGAGACCGAGGTATAACTATTTGGCGACAGCATGCAGTTCCAGGTTTGTGGAAAATCTAACACAGTATGTCACGGTGATGAAATGGTGATGATTTAGGGTTGTTTTGCTGCCAGAGGAGAATCTTTAGGTTTGCATACTAAAATGTTCTGT
This sequence comes from Fundulus heteroclitus, assembly GCF_011125445.2. Classification (NCBI taxonomy): domain Eukaryota; kingdom Metazoa; phylum Chordata; class Actinopteri; order Cyprinodontiformes; family Fundulidae; genus Fundulus; species Fundulus heteroclitus. Next base: position 18,444,661 of record NC_046376.1, read on the forward strand.
TTAACCAAATGTGAGAGCAAACACCATGCAGAAAACATTTCATCACTGCTTTTAAACCAAGTTGATTTTTTTTTTTATTCCAGTAAAATAAATTGACAACATCCTATTTACAGGTACAACAACATCAAAAGCCTGCATGTGTTAACTTGGATTGGAAGTATTGTTTTTTTTTTTTTTAAACGCAAGCTCCCAGATTTTTGATAGGGGACAGCAGGCGCAGTCCGGATGTTGTTGGAAACATGCCTGATTTTTAACAGATGGGTTGAGCAGGAATCAGCTCTGCTGTTTGGTTTCTGTTTTTGTTAATCAACATCAACGATTACTGTCGTGGACAATGTACATTTAAGAAACAGTTTCGGGTAACATCTGTCTTCTCGAGAAGAAAATTGTCTGTGTTTTATTTAGTGTTTTTGTAAATGAAATCCTTTTCTAATCTAGATTTCTGTTCGAATGAAAGAAAACCATTCTAATAGATTTAGTTGTCCGGTTATATAACTGAAGTATGGATTGTCATTATTATAGTTGTTATTTTAAATCCATCCCATAATAGAACCAAAAAATAGACCCCTATTAGAAGACTCCACGGTCAATAGTTTTGATGAGCACACAGCCATTTTAAGATTGAAATGACATGTCAGGGACAGTACCAATAAATAGAGAGGTAAATGTCGGCCTGCAGTATTGGTTTTCTATCGTGGCTATCTGTTTCTGTGCTGTTTCTGTGCTCTGTACTTAACACATACATGACATTGATTCTGTTTCAATCTATAGCTTTGTGTGCATCCTTCTGATTATTAGACACTACGAAATCATGTTCACAATTACTCAAGGTCTTAAATTGATCTAATTTGAATGAGAGGCTCCATATTTGGTGGAAATGATGAAAGCAAATGTTCAAAAATAAGCCAGGGGGTGGGGGTTGGCGTGTTGTATTTGAAAACCTCTCATATTTGTCTTTTTGCTCTCTTTCCTCTTTAAGATTATATCTACATATTTAAAAGAAAATCAAAACGCTTTTTTTGGCGATTCAAAAGGTTGAGGATTGCTTTTCAGCCCGGCAAAGGATGTTAAAAGATATGCACACTATTAGACATAAATCACTGAGCTGCAAAGAAATCATCTACACGTGGTTTCATCTACAAATTTAGCCCAGGAACAGAATTGCAAATATGTCAATATATAATTATAGGATTCGCTGGTAAGTCTTGCATCTACATTCATTTAAAAAATCCTGGTGCATATTCTGTACCCTGCATTGCATATGTACCAGGAAAAAATACTTTTTTTTCAGTTGAAACACGTTTGTGCAAATAAACATTATGCCAGCAAATATACATGTAAAATCAATACTTTTTTTGATTTGTAAATATTTACATATTTTAGACCCTTCTAAATTTACAAAACTGTGATTTACACATTTATTTTTCAGTAAAAGTATTACTTTTATTCGGCACTCTGGATGTTCTGTTGAAAAAGTATACATTTTGATGAAAAAGTTGTAGTTATAATCTTTAATAAAGAAGAATTAAACAATTAAACCAGCCTAGAACAATTTTGATTAATTCTTGTTTATTTTTTCCACCTGATTACAGGTTATATATGTAAATTAACCTCTAAATACAGGGATATATGGTGCAATCAATCAATTGTGCACAGTGCTATGAAAATAAAAAAATAAATAATTTATATAAGGAACATTTGTTACAGCATTGTCAAAACAGTGCCTTCTAGAATTATTAAATTATTCACCTTTGATTATTATTTTTTGTTTTTTTTAATTTTACAGGTTGCAACCATAACATCCTTAACACACCATGCCCACTGTTAAACAAAGGGGTTGATAACATCATGCTGTGAGGATGCTTTTCTTTACAAGGCAAAGGCAAGTTGGTCAGAGTCATCATGGATATTGATGGAAAAATACACAAAACAATTTTGGAGACAAAATCAAACGATAAGAGGATGTCAAGCTCTTTGCCTTGTAATTAATCTCCAGGTTTACCTCCAAGAAGGATGACAACTTAAAACATACAGCCACAAATAAAATTAAATGGTTTAGAGTACGGCTTGTATTTGAGCCAGAGTGGCCCATTCAAAGTCCGGATCTAAATCCAATTGAGAATTACCGTATTTTTCAGACTATATGTCGCGTCAGTCAAAAACTACGTCATAAAGAGGAAAAGAACATATATACACAATCCAACACTAGAAACATAGATTTAATCTGGTATGGCAACTTATTCAATCACACAGCTCCATGCACAATCGGCTGAATAATATGGAACATGTCTGTGAGGTCGAATGTGGTAAATTAGCATAAAAAGCCACCAACTCCAACCAGGAAAGTTCTTGCCAGCGCATTTGTCAAAATTACGCTGAAATTAGACCGTGAGGGTAATGGTGCTGCGTCTTAAGCTAACAGTATGACAAGGATGTTTCAGAGCATGACAAAGCTCATGTGCATCAACAAAATTGTAAACTGCCCAGACAACAGCCCTGTAAGCTAGTGCTAGCCGTTATTAGCTTCACGGACAGTCCAATAACAGGGTTCTGTAGCGACCTGACCCCTTCGAGCTGCACCAAGCAACGCTCTGCTGCGTGAATGCATGCTGAGACAGTGAAACAACATAAAACCATGGGTTCAGTCTTTGTTGCTTAGAAGTTAATGTTTGGGGTGGTCTCTCCAAATTATTCTTGGGTGTCAGTGAGTGTTTGCATGGTTGTTTGTCCTCTGTGTCTCTATGATGGACTGGTGACCTGTCCAGGATCTACCCTGCCTGTCATCCGATGACAGCTGGAGATAGGCAACAGCCCCTCGCAACCCCGCAAGAATAAGCGGGCAAAGATAATGGATGGATTATTGGAACACTAGTAGAGACATCGCCCTAAATATTTGCAGCTATGAAGTATGAACACATATGCAGACTAAAGCTTTCAGGTTTATATTTAGAAAAAGGAGTGTAAACCATGTACTATTTTCTTTTGCAGTAATACACTACTCTCTCACATGAAATCCTAAAAAATAATGTGTGGTTGTAACATGGGAAAAATCTGAAAAGGTTCAAGCTGTATGATTATTTTAGCTAGACACTTATTCCACGTGAACAATTCACCATGGAGAGGGTAATATTTAATTTTTTTTTAGATCTTTTCTCATCTCCTCTGGTTTTTAATAGCTTGATGTCATCGACTGAGCATTAAATTCTGCATCATACAAATGTGTGTTACAGGATCACATCAGGTAATCTGCGCATGAGGTGAGGACGAAGTTGAACCCTGGCTTTTTAGCAGGTTGAAAACAGCCTGCGCATGAAAGCAGGTGCCGAAAGCAAAGAGTAACAGGGAAGAAACCAGAAATGATGACCAAGGCAAATCATCCCTTTCACTTGTTGATGTAGGTTAAAGAAAACATGTGAAAGGAAGTATTAGTATGTCAGAAAATCTTAGATGGTCAAAATATTTTGTTCCAAGATGCCAGTCGAACAACAGGTGGTGGTCACATCTCCTTTGGTCATTGACAACATTCTAAAGAGGATTAAATGTTATCTAAAAATGAGAGTCTAGGTTTGTAGAGAACAGTATTATAAGATCAAACATTATTACACATAAACTGTAAGGAATTAAAGCTTCTGTTTCAATGAAAACTCCCGAGCTGGTCCTCTAGTTGTTCTCCGTGGTTATTCACATTTATTTTCATGACAATGTTTCATCAAAAATAACCTTGTAAGTTAGACCTTGACATTTTTTGCTGAATGTATATAACAAACAAAAGACTGAAAGGTTTGCTGCAGAGTGTAGGAGAACTTAGTTAAGGATTTATTTCCCTGTGAGACTAAAGCAACAACCAGAGCCATAAAGCTACAAGAGAATGAACTCAAAAAGTCCCGTTCAGTGTATTCCAAAGCTCAGACTAAATCAAACTTTCTGGCAGTGTTGAAAATTGCCTTTCATTCAAGCATCCCCATGCAACAAAACAGACCACGAGAAAACAAGAGAGAGTGGTAAATGTCTCCACATGAGCCAGACTGACTGACCTACAGTGACCTGAAGAAATCTTCAAGATATTGGTGTTGATACTGATGTATAAAAATATTGATGTTGATACAAAGTTATTTTTTTGTGGTTCACAAAAGACATAACAGCAATAGAAAAATTGTCGCCCTGAGTCTGACGTTATTTTTAATGGGGGCTTTTCATGCTTTTAAGGCCTTCCTTTGCACATTGAAATCATTCAGTTTGTGGTCTATATAAATTAGAAATGCAATGCTTTGGTCTAAATTCCTCGTTATTGTAGCTCCACAACTCATTTTGGTGTAGTCTCTTTGAATGCAAATGGGGCACTTCACATTCTACACCCCTCCAGGTCGCAGAGCGTTCCTACATTAAACACCATCATTAAACATAAATCCAGACTAGTTTTTGTTGGATATTCTTACATTTGTACCAGTTTTGAAGTCACCAATTTTTGAGGGTGCCTCAAGCTTTTGTAACAACTCTGTTGTGCCATATTTTCTCCAGTCATTGTTGACTCTAAAGAAATTATAACACCCCATTAAATATGTAGTTATTTCAATGGAAATGGTCAGTTTTGTTTAGCCACTGTTTATCTATCCCTGAAAAAGAAAGATTATACTGTTAAGGTATTGACCTCTTCTCGGCCTCCGCTGGTTCTGTTATCTGATAATGTGGTGTTTGCATTGTAGACTTCTGTAGTAATAAAAAGACTCTTCAAACCGTAACTGTATTTTACCATATTTAATCTAAAAGGCAGAGGAATGTTTACAGACAGAACTATGTTCTCATAACAATGCAATGCAACCGGTCCCTGAGAACCTCGTTAGTTACATTAAATACCAACCATGTGTCCACCCAATCAGGGCGCTCCCAGTATGATATCAGCGTTCCATTTAACCCATTGGTGGAGAAGATCTGTAATGCAGATGTCCTTGGTGACACATTACCCATAACGGTGATTCTGTCCAGTCTGAGTATGTCAGACACTTTGCCTTCAGAGTCCGTATATCTGTCATTTCCATGGCAACCAACTTTGCAGTCCAGTCTCTGTAATCTCTTACAATACCTCATTTAACAAATATTTACATCCCAGCCGAGGAAAAAGCTAGGTTGTTGCATATCCATATGCAAATACGTTAAAACACGTGATGTGGAATTGTTTTGTACTCTTCTCATGAAAAATACAGTACCTATGAATAAACAAGGGGTTAGAAATGATGATGTATGATGCTCCATTGATCCTTTAAAGAACTTACCTCAAAAAGACTGCTGAAATTAAATTAAGAGATGCTCGAGCAAATGAATAGTTAAAGGGCTGGCACAGTTATCAATCCAGGTTATATATATATATATATATATATATATATAATTTGTGTGTGTGTGTGTGTGTGTGTGTGTGTGTGTGTGTGTGTGTGTGTGTGTGTTTGTAATTACTCTTTCCCAACAGCATTTTTTCAGAAAAACGCGACTCTGACAGGGGTGTGGAACAGCTGATTCATTACTATGCCACGACAACCAGTTATTTGACACCACCCGTTAACACCCCTCACTCCTGTCCTCATTAGGGAGCGATAGGCATACTTAAAGATAAGTGAGTCAGAATTCCTAATTCAGATCCTCCCAGTAGTAAATAATAATGTTCGATTTGACATCATTTACTTTTTTTCCAGGTACAATTACGCTCATCCTTTCCGTCAAGGAGATGTAGAACTACGGACAGAAATAGGTGGATGTGCTTTATTTTGTTAAAAGGACCAACAGTCAGGCACGATTTCAGCGGGTTTCCTCAGAGGGGTTTTATTTTGGAAATGCGCACCAGAAGTTTAGCCTTTTCTTCCATTAACTTGATCAAATGGATTGGTCCAGCAGCGCCACAGAAACCAAGCAGCAGTTGCTGCCTCACGGTGGTAAGGGATGACAGAGAACAAGGCAGCTCACGTTTAATTTGTATGCTTTTTCCCCCCTTTTTTTGTCAGTATCTATCAGGTGGATATAACCAGTGTCATTATTGTGTTGTTTGTTTTTAGTTTTTCCTTTTCTTATTTAGTTTCTTATTCAAGCGCAACGGGGTTTTAGAATGGAGAAACATCACTTTGCGGGGAAGGATCCAGCTGGAGAGCTTTTACGCGGCGCAGATGTCGGATCGTCTCCTCAGACGCAGAAAGATATTTAAGCGGTCTCTGCTCTGAGGACTGAACAATGAAGTACGGACTGGTGGTGCTCTCGGCGGGGCTTACTGGTTTACTCAGCTTCACCTTCCTTGCTCTAGCCATCGGGACTGATTACTGGTACATAATCGATGTAAATAAACCCAACCACACGGGTCCAAATGACCTGAGTTCACACTCTGGATTGTGGAGAATCATTGAAGGTTTGGGCATTTATATTCACTTATTAATAAATCATAAACATATTTTTTTTCTTCGCATTAACTTGTTAAATCTCGACCTTCAATTATGCATCTTTGTCCTGCAATTTTACACTGCTAGAGGATAGTCAGGTCGTTAATTATTTGTGATTCAACCTCTTTCTTATCAAGTAAATATTGACTGAAAAAAATGCAACATTCACAACATTATAATTAAAAAGAAATCAATACGTTATATGTAATGTTTTTCTCTCTCTTTTTTTTTTGGTGCTGATGCTGCTTAACTGCTCTAATCATCAGCAGCACCCAGTTGGTCCTGATTAGACTCTCATCCGCTTGCTGTGCAGAACCCAGGTGCAGAAACAACCTGCAGTGAATCTCAGATCGCGATAGTGAGGCTTACAGGGGATGCCAGTTTATTTTTATTTTTATTATTATTATTATTTTATTTGGCCGAAGTAAATCTAAAAGATTCACTGTTAGCTACTTAATTAAACTCTTTTATAATGATATAAATATTATATAAGCTCCTATGTGCAAAATATCTTACTGTAATATTTATCAGGAAGTCCTTCATGAGCCTCTATGTGGGAACATAAATAAGCTTGTCAGGTTTTTTTCTTTTTTTTTTTCTTTTTTTGGTGTGTGTCAGTGCTGTAATGTATTCTGCTTTTAGTCTGCACAGTTTGAGCTCCTTAATGTGTTTAATTGGTTGCTAGTCATGCCCACAGTTCTTACAATAATTGTGAAGTAATGCAACAACATGAAGCTTTTCATCCGATCAATAGCTGAACACGCAGTGAGGGGAATTCTCAGTGCGGCACTTGCACATAGGGTATTTTAAAAAGAAAATGGAGGGCAGATTCCTCCTATCTATGACCACGACGATGTTTTCTTCAGTTCTGTGAGGTCCAACAACTCTGTCACCAGTAACCTTTCCCTCTGACATTTTCAGGTGCAAATAGGAGTTCAGTCATCCCCTCTTTTACAGCAAACATGTCCAGCCTGTCAGAGACAGAAAGGGATCTTCTTGGTGAGTGTCTTTTTTTTAAAAACAATTTACAATAAGGTTAAGTGGAAATTGAATGGGTGTCACACATATGAACAATAAAACAGCTAATTTATTTCATGTAACTTTATTCTTAGTCATTTCTATCTGTTAATTTTGATGATAATAACGTACAGCTGACGATGACCGACCCTACATTTGGTTTCTCAGCAAAATGAAAAAGATGTCCATCTTAAGTGAAGTATACGCACTACTTGGTCAGGTTTCATTGTAGATGAATTATTGCATCGTGTAGTAGATGTTTTTAAGAGACTTGGTTCAAGTGAGCTTTCTGGCCAGTTCAGAACAGTGATACCGTGGTCATTAAAGTTGGTATGGGTAATTTTGGTAGCATGGGAAGGTGCAGAGGGAAACATGATGGGCTCTAAAACACCCTGATGGACCGCTGTGCTGGCCTTGGGTTTGCTAAAAGATGTCGGCCCAGCATCAGTAGATGATTTAGGAGTATGCAGTCGTCAACCTGGACCTCAAGCCACCTGGGTTCCAGCAGGGCCGAGCTCAATTTGTGGCAGCGGCATCTGACACCGGCACTTCCTGTGGCATGCGGTGATTTGTGGCATGCGGAGTGGCATGCGGAGTGGCATGTGGTGTGGCATGCGGAGTGGCATGCGATGTGGCATGCGGTGTGGCATGCGGAGTGGCATGCGGTGTGGCATGCGGAGTGGCATGCGGAGTGGCATGCGGTGTGGCATACGGTGTGGCATGCGGAGTGGCATGCGGAGTGGCATGCGGTGTGGCATGCTGTGGCATGCGGAGTGGCATGCGGAGTGGCATGCGGTGGCATGCGGTGTGGCATGCTATATGGCATGCGGTGTGGGATGCGGTGTGGCATGCGGTGTGGAACTGCTGTTTCTGTTTTACGCAAACTGTTTGTCACAGACGTCTGTTACACTATAGCTACTTGTAAATAATCATATTTTTATTGCATTATTTTCAATAAAAGCTGAACCTCCACCAAGTCCTGGCACTTCTTGTGACACCTCCACCAACTACTGGCTCTTTTTGTGGCAGCAGGAGTGGCAATTGCGGTGGTGGCTGCAGGACTTTCACTGGTATGCACTTACCAAGAAGATGTCACGGCTGTTGCTGCATTCCTGTTGCTGTGTGTGGGCAAATAATTTGTTAGCTACCCGTTACTCTTTAACTACTTCCAAATAATCATGTTTTATTCATATTATTTCCAATAAAACCTTGTTTAATAACCGCCAGCTTTGTGGCAGCTACATCCGCCACAAGGTGTCACTAATCCGGCATGCCACCTGCCGCCCTTCTGCGAAAATGCTTAGATTTTCGGGTTATTTAATACCTACTATATATTTACATTCAATTATTCATGTATTAAATTCACATAATTTAACAAACATTTTCAAGCAATTTAATACAAAAGTTATAAGGTTACTGTATGTGTGGTTCAACTCGTGATTAGAGAAACAAATGTGGTGATATAAATACATCACTGAATACATGATCGTCTTTGTGGCACCTAACGGCCACAGCGTGCCAGTGTGTTTTCAAGTGATGTATTTATATCACCACATTTGTTTATCTAATCACGAGTTAAACCACACATACAGTAACCTTATAACTTTTGTATTAAATTGCTTGAAAATGCTATGCCATAAATTGGTTGAATATGCTTATTATTATTATTAATTATAATTTGGTATTATAATTTAAATAATAAATCATTCAACTCAAAATTTCGCTATAACAAATATAGTTCAAATGGTGGTGATGTTAGCTATAAGCTTATAAGTATTTATACCACTAATGCATTAGTTAACTTGCTGTTATGAACTCATTTATGCTGGAATAAATGATCAGGTCGGACTGTTAACCGACCAGGTTTATCCAGCAGGCTGTGAGAACCCCAATGTAACTGCAATTAGAGTTTAAATCCTTATTCCTTATCACCATCCAATGATATTGTCTCTGTATTAATATCAGATGTTAACTCCAAAGGAGGTTAGCTCTGATTTCTGAATACCCATGCAACTGTGAATTGGATTGAACACAAAACAATTTCTATTCCGCAGTCGTTGGTTTTATTGAACCAAAAGCAATTCCCTGTTACAGTAATTCTCTGATTCAAACAACTTTGGAATTCTTACTCATTACTAAACTAAAACATGCAAAATATATATGTGGAAATAAAGAACAAAACAAAATAAACAATGGATTAAAATGAGCGGTTAGCAGATCTTAACTTAACTCAAAGTTGTTTAACACCGCCCTCGAGACATCGGCATTTCACGTATCAGCCTTGATAGACAGAACAGCTTCGGGAATCTTACTGGACGCTTTGATGTCTTACACAAAGCTAGTTCAGCTAAGCTACCTACAGTTCAGATACACGTGACCCTCCCAAGATGGCTGCTACGATGACGTATGAGGGGAGGTCCTAATGACGTAACCACGCTTACGCTGATGGGGTAATGCCTCGCTTCGAAAGGGGGCAGCTAACTGGGAGTTTAAAGCAAAGCCCGCGACTTGAGCTCGGACAAAGAGATTAAACTGATAAGGAGAAGCGAAAAGAGAGAGGGGGGGGGAGCAGGGAAAAAGATGAAAAGAAATAAGGCGGTAACCCACGGCGGGGTTATTGATGAATCACAAATCAACACAGCAAAATCAATTGTAAAATACATGCACATACAAAGAAAATGTTCAGCAAAATAATTCCAACTTCGTCGTGGAATAAAAGCATTAACCAACACCTACAAAGTTCTACCGCCTGCCCAGGCACTTCTAAACACCCTGTTGGTGAGACAGAAATGAAAGGGGAAAAACCCCGTTACTTTGAGTTGCCTCGGGGCTGGTCCGGAACGCTCCGAGTGTGGCTTTCTGGACGCGCTTCGACGAGCGCAGTTGTCCACAGGCTGCAGCGGGACGGGGAAGAAAAAAAACTCCTTCGTTTCTTCCTCCGGGTTCGGTCGCTTTGTTGGCCAGACAAAAGCGGGGTCCTCTTCGATCAGTGGGAGATGCGGCGTCTCTCAGTCTTTTGATCAGAGGGAATTTAAAAGTACTTATTTAAGTCGACCTCCTGTTATAAAGCAGGGAATAACCGTTGCGTCGAAAAATCTCGGTCCAGCGAGCAATCGAACACGTGGCGTGGGAATCAGCTGTGCGTGTCTTCTCGGGTTGGCTAAAAGCCAGGGAAGAAGGAAGCTCATCGTGTGTGATCGGCTTTTATAGCCATCATCATAGCAACCTTATCTTGATCGGCGGCCATTTTGCCGTGTTGCGTGATGGGAGTTGGTGGCCATTTTGACCACATTGCATCATGGGTAACGCAGTCCGTTACGTCCCGAATTGATGCTGTTTCCTTGATCGGCGGCCATTTTGCCGTGTTGCGTGATGGGAGTTGGTGGCCATTTTGACCACATGAGTTGGTGGCCATTTTGACCACATTGCATCGTGGGTAACGTAGTCCGTTACCGCTTTCTGTCACGTCTGAACTGGCACAACAAAAATGTTTGTTAAATTATGTGAATTTAATACATGAATAATTGAATGTAAATATATAGTAGGTATTAAATAACCCAAAAATCTAAGCATTTTCGCAGAAGGGCGGCAGGTGGCATGCCGGATTAGTGACACCTTGTGGCGGATGTATGCCACTGCAGCTGCCACAAAGCTGGCGGTTATTAAACAAGGTTTTATTGGAAATAATATGAATAAAACATGATTATTTGGAAGTAGTTAAAGAGTAACGGGTAGCTAACAAATCATTTGCCCACACACAGCAACAGGAATGCAGCAACAGCCGTGACATCTTCTTGGTAAGTGCATACCAGTGAAAGTCCTGCAGCCACCACCGCAATTGCCACTCCTGCTGCCACAAGAAGAGCCAGTAGTTGGTGGAGGTGTCACAAGAAGTGCCAGGACTTGGTGGAGGTTCAGCTTTTATTGGAAATAATGCAATAAAAATATGATTATTTACAAGTAGCTATAGTGTAACAGACGTCTGTAACAAACAGTTTGCGTAAAAACAGAAACAGCAGTTCCACACCGCATGCCACACCGCATGCCACACAGCATGCCACATTAAGTGCTGCAGCATGCCACACCGCATGCCACACCATGCCACTCCGCATGCCACAACGCATGCCACACCGCATGCCACTCCGCATGCCACTCCGCATGCCACACCGCATGCCACACCGCATGCCACTCCGCATGCCACACCGCATGCCACTCCGCATGCCACACCGCATGCCACACCGCATGCCACTCCGCATGCCACACCGCATGCCACACCGCATGCCACTCCGCATGCCACAAATTACAGCATGCCACAGGAAGTGCCGGTGTCACATGCCGCTGCCACAAATTGAGCCTGCTGTCTCTCCTGGGTTCTGTGCCTCTTTCGCCAGACTCTAAAACTTTGATTTTCTAAAGGAAAGGGACTGTTTAGTCCTTTTTCCTCCTTAACCCAGGTAGGGTGCTTTTGAAGTATGTGGTTCACAAATTAAAGGGAACGTCCATCCATCCATTATCTAACACGTCGATCCCTTGTGGGGTCACGAGGGTTGCTGGTGCCTATCTCCAGCTGTCAATGAGCAAGAGGCGGGGTACACCCTGGACAGGTCGCCAGTCTATTGTAGGGCTAAAGGGACCATATTATACAAAATACACTTTTTTAGCTTTAAAAATACATTTTGTTTTGCATTCGGAGTGTCTAGGAATGTAGAAAAGTTGAATGTAGTCTGTCCAGGTGCTGCATAGATATCTTTATATTTCTGTTTGGGTCATACATTTCGAGACGGTTCAGTTTTCTCTATTCTCTGTTACATTTTTTTAACTATTACATGACAGCATTTGTTAATCCACCATTTTTATAAAAAAAAAAATCTGCAATATAGTAGCCTAAGTTCAAGAATGCTGTAGCTACAAGTGGCTAAGTTAAACCGTTCAATTGTTGGGTGTATTAACCCATACAATTTTTTACACCATCCATGAGCATACTACAAAAATTGCCAAATGGTGTGGAATGCTCTGCGACCTGAAGAGGGGCATGGATAAAATGCCCCTCTTTCCATTTAAAGAGACCTCACCAAAATGAGTTGCTCTCAGAAAGAAAAAGGTCAAAAGAAGGAGCTGTAAGTAACAATAATGAAGAGCTCAAACCACAGCTTTGGACTTCCACTTTATATAGACCACAACTTAATTATCTAGATAAGACAAAGAAGGCATTAGAAAGCAAGGTGTGGCCCTATTGATGCAAAGAAATATGCAGTTGTAGCTCGTGATCTGGCCACATCTGTGCTTATCTCCTGTCCATATCTAGGAATTTCCTATTAAAGCACCATGTAAGTTTTGACCCAAGTAATAGCTTAATTTGAGATCTAAAAAAAAAAAATTGGATCAAAATACAGCACTTAGTTTCTGTATATGGTTTCTGAGAAACTGAATTGTATGGTTGTTTTCATTCACTGTAAGACATAATAATGAAAAACCTCTTCCTGGAATTTGTTACTCTGTGTATAGTAATACTTTGTATATGAGTCTAACTGAACTGGATTATTAAAAGACCTTTGAATTATATTCCTATTCATTGAGATGAACCTGGAACCATGTTCGCCAGACTAACAATGAGCCTACTTGGACATTCTGTAGAGGAACATTGCTTCATACGGGCTTCAGATTAGATCCACGGTCCACGGGGAGAAGAACCCTTGTTTACAACCTTGCAAGTAACAGAGTTAAATAATTTGCTGAGAAAGGGTCTATCTCCGTCATGTCTGCAAGTTGATTATCCTCTACTGACGATAGAAATAAAAGCCCAAAGGCTCCCCAGATGGTTAAAAATCAATTTGGCAATCTCTGAAGCTTTTCCACATGATTGCACACAGCATTACTGTGAAATACAGCTCAGTTGTACTTTAGACCCCCTAACAAAACCCCAAAACACTTCTTGTTCCTGGAAATGGGAATTTGTGCAGGTCTGCACAAAGTGGTGGTCATCTTGCTGCCTCTCAGCCTGGTCCTGCTGGTGTTAGGCTGGATCTTCGGACTTGTCAGCTCGTTGGCCTGCAGTCCCAAGCTGCTCGCAGCATCGGCTTCCTACATTCTCCTCTGCGGTGAGTTCACTCATAGGTCTTGATATGCTGCTGAGCCGAAATTCCAGTGTGCTTTGCATTCAGGTTTGACTGAATACAGATTTAAAAAAAAAAAAAAAAATCATTGTTGATGTATGCACAACACAATGACTGAGTAGAAACCTTGAATATTCAGTTTCAGCCTTTGTGGTGTGAAAAGTGCCTTGCGTAGACTCTCTGGAATTATAAAAAGCTTATTTAGTGCTTTTTTTTAGAGGAGTATGTATGAAAATACTAACATTTATTTTCCTGAAAGACCATATCAGTGATTTGCACACAAACAAATTATATTGTTACATGTTTGCTTTTGCCCTCAGTGTTATTCCAGTGGGTGACGATAATGAATTATTATAAAATAAATAATTATGATTTCTCAATAGGTGACTGCTTATTAAGTAAAGAAGAATTTAAGAAACAAAATAAAACAATGGTTCAGCTGGCAACAGATTTTGAGAGTATGTCATTCATTGTCAACATTTAGACTCAGTTACTGGTGCTGCATTGTGAAAAGGTTAGATTGGATTAGATTAACTTTATTGTCCAAAGGAAATATGTCTTAAAGTGGTGATCAGTCACACAAGACATGGTTATTTTGCAAAACTGAGAATTATTTTGCTGCATTTGCAATTCAGGTAACTGAGTTTAAGTTGACGATTGGATTTATAAAAACACTGTCCTAAGTGGGGGCAAAAATCACTTGTTTATCACTGTTACCTCAATATCAGAATATTATATTTAAACAGAAATATAGAGGCCTTTATGAATAAACACTTTGTTGTTAGAAACCAAAACCACAGTGAAGCTGTTTATCCATCTTGCTTTGTTTTTTTTTTACCATATTTCTATTCAGATTTACAGTACTTATATAAGTGAGAGAAATGGGTACACAGTGACAAGCTTGGCAATGCTAGGCTCTTAATTAAGAAATGTTAATTATGATAATGTTGACGTTATTGCCTCCAAGTCATTCGGGGACGTTATTAAACTGTTTATAAAAATATCTGTTGTAGTATAGTTATGGCCATCAATTTCCAACATTTTTGTTTTAGGTGTATTACGACTTGTAGCTCATGATAGTCATATTCCTTTCCATAGGAAATAGGTAAAGAAGGAAAAAAAAGAGGAGTTATACAGCCAAGAGTATAGCCAGAAGTTACCAAAGAATGCAAATATTACCAGTAGAACCCTGAAATCAGTGCATGACTTGTGGCTAGTCTAGACAAAGATGGTGACAATGTAGTCTCCATCCCAAATTTGAGTTCAGAAAGAAATCTAAAATCCAGTGACGAGGAAGACATAAGAAGAAATACTGAGTGCAATAGCTTGGAGACTTAATACACCCTAGAGAATGACCTAAAAATGCTCTATTAGAAGCCAATTCTGCCTGTATTTCACCACAGACATAAATGTAACTCTAACATCACAATTCTACCAGCATTTAGGTAGACATGACAATTTCTGGCCAAGCATTGTTACTCTGATATCCACAGGAATCACTTCTCCGTTTCTCTGACAATCTCTATTACCTGGATACTTTAGATCGGGAGACATGCAGTGATGGTGCAAGCCTTACTTTTCTCAAAGTAATCAAGTCATACCTCAGTCATTGTTTTAATCTAGCGAAACAATGTTTCACTCATATCAGTACATGTTTTACTCTTGTTTATCTGCACTACATTAACGTACCTGTCCGACGTTCCAAAGAGATCATCTGTCTACTGTTAATTTCCCCCACAGTTTAACCTAAAATGGTTGGTGACACACATGTAGAAAAGTTGCCAATTTTTTTGGCTTACTGGGGAAAAACATCCTGATAATTGGTAATTATCAGTTCTGACTTCATGCTTACAAACAAGCATCCCTGTTTTTTTGCATTTTTTTTTCTTGTGTGGGTAAGAGCATTTGCATGCCAGGGCATGGGAACATGCAAATGTGATTGTGTACCTGGTTTTGTGTTTGTGTTTTTGTCAGGTTGGGTTTTGGACTGGGGCTGCACTGGGGCGCAGTGGGTGGTGCTATTGCCTTGCAGCAAAAAGGTTCTGGGTTCAAATCCAATACTGGGCCTTTCGGCCTTTCTGGTACACTCCTAGCACCTTGGCTCCATGGCTCTGTCTTGGGCCTTGGGTTTCTGGGCCCATGGCTGGAGCTGATCCAGCGTGGCTGGCTGCTGGCGGAGCTTCTAGGCTTGTCACTGCAGCTCCCTGGGGCTTCGGCACTCTGGCTGCTGGGAGGTTTCTTGGGGCTCTCCTCTGCTCTTCCCTGGCTATCCCTATGTGTGTCCTTCTTGAGTGTCTTTGCTCTGGGGACCCGTTCAGGTATCTGGGGTTCTGGTTCCCCCGGTGTCTGCTTTGGCACTGTGGGGGGTGCATCATTGGCTCCTCACAACCACTACTGAGCATTTTTCTCATGGATAAACTTTACATACACAAGTGCACTCTTACAAACACCTACATGTGCTTGGACCCAGGTGTTTACAGATAAACTCTATAATTAACTTTGGTTGTCTTGTATTAAATATCACTACATAATTTTCAGTGATGTTGTCATGGCATTGGCTGTTTGTATCTGCAATACTTTTTTGGTTGGTTTTGCTGTTCTTCATATACAGTATATATATATATATATATATATATATATATATATATATATATCCTCATATGTAGAAGCAGACTCTGAGGATGTTATCTTTATCTTTTCCTCTACTCTATTTTTGTCACATTTTCTGGCTTTTAGCATTTTGTCTCATCTTTTTCTCTTCCTTTCTTTCTCTTTTACCATTCTGTTTCTGTGTCCAGTGACCTTGAAATAATCCCTAAACAATATATAATAAAGTTTTGTGTCTATATCAGAAAGAGCACTATGGTGAAAGCAGTAATGCTCCATTTGTGAAAGTAAATCTGTCAGGCTCTCTTTGGCATTAAGGCAGCAATTCTTAATGCTACACGGCCACACAGGACACGTAAAAAAAAAAGAAAAAGAAAGTGTTTTTTTCATGGAAATAATCATAATGGGATCAGGGTGAGCCATTTTCAGAGGGTGTGTTTGCAAAAAAAAAACATGGTCCGGTGTGTGTAGGTGCCTTCTTGTTTTTGTTGGCATGATTCAAAAGCTCGTGTCAGAAAACGTATCTTCATATTACTTGTCCACTTTTAAAACTGATGGGAAGGTTGAAAAGAGATTAATTTTAAGTTATTTTTGGAAACAGTTGGATAAAACAGATCAGAATTGCATGTTGGATCCTGATGATACTCACCAATTATTTTAAGATCCATTACCAAACCACCCTCTGCATGGATAATTGCTTCACTGACTGTGTTGATGACAGCGGTTTCTCAGTAACATTTCACAATGAAGTAGTGTAAAACCTCAGAAAAGATTGTTGTTGGATAAAAGCCCCCCCCCCCAACACACACACACACACGCACACACCCACACACATCATTTTATAAAGTACAAAGTGAGGACCGTGCCTTGACATCTGTAGACGTCTATGCATTTTCAAGCCTTTCTATGGCCTAACCCTAACCACTAGTCCAGAAGAAAAACATGAAAAGGACCAAGAAAAGATTCCCACTTTACATCAAATTCCTCACATTACTGGTAAAATGAGCAGAAATATTATTTTTCAGCTGTCAGTACAAGCGCACATGCTCCTTTTCCCCCAGACAAAATGCATATTTGCTAACTGAAATGACATTATCTTTCTCTTTTTCAAAATCAGATTTAAATCCAAATTAAGGTTCAGTTAATGTCCTTGTTTGCTATGATTGATATAGCGTGAATGACAAATGAAACATAAGCACCTTTAAAAAAAGAAAACAGAAATATCCTTTTATATAGAGCAAAGGGCACCAGTTCCACTTGTGTGTAAGATGGGCGGCAAAGGGCATTTTTCTACTTTGACTTTTTTTTTTCTCTCTTGTGACAAATTCCACCTTTGAATAGTAGCAATACATACTATTTTGTCAAAGTGCCAAAGAGAATGGGTCAAAATTACAAGTTTCCACCCAGGACACAGGGCACACCATGCAGAGACATGTCCAAACGGTAAAGTACAGGCCCTCTACTGAAAATTAGTGAAAAAAGCAGCCACTGTCTGAAAAGAAAAGATAAAAAGATTGAAGAACCTTGAGCAAACCAGGAAGTATTTCTCAAGATTCTTGTCTCCCATTGTGTAAAAAAAGGCGTTATTAGGTTTTATTATAAGACTGCACCATCTCTGCTAATATATCTAGCTTAAGAGTTGTGTTTGGTTCACATCAAAAGACCCGCAAGCGCTGAGCTCTCTCTCTTTTGAAACCAACGTGTCCACAAAATGAGTAAGGTAATGGATTTTAGGATTTTGTGCTGCTTTTATCAATCTTCTGTAATGCATTATCACATTTTGATTTCGGTATCACCGATTTGTTGTTTTTTTTCCTGTCAGTTTGGAGTCCCGCTTGTGAAAATATATCTGGATTTTGGACAGGCATCAGGGACCATGAGATATGAAACAGACTATTTTCCTGTGCTGCATAATATAATCCATCTACACTATAAACTGGCATATTAAATTGTAAAATTATTACAAAGTAGTGGTTTAATGTCTTTAAAGTCTACAATTCTACGTATTTGCTGCAAGTGTTTTCTCCGATTGCAAATGTCTCCTCCTTCTCTTCTTCTGATCCCACTGTTGTCTTACTCCATATAGATTTTTACTGGAAAAAAGGGGGTTGTTAATTTAAATGTCAGTATTTACCAAAAGTAAACACGACTCCAGATGGTGGAGCGTAAAGTCTCTTATCCTTCTAGCGTGCCCTACTAAGGGTCAGCTTGAATTGCTCATTTAGTGGCTGAATACTTCAGATGTTTTGCTCTTGACATTTAATGATGTTACTCTTACTGACTCACCCCTGGGGTAACTGTTAAGCAAGACAATCACTCGGTTCACTGCAAAACACACGAAATAAAGAAAAGAAAAATTATTCACACATAGAACATCTAGATGCCATACAGCTTTACAGCAATGTTTCCTTCTGTGGAGTGAATGAACGGGCCATATTTTTAGAGGCAGCATACTGGGATAATTTACATATGACTGGGGAACAAATTCACAAAAGCTGCTCTGCTGTTGTATAATTGCAGTGGCCACTGTTGCCTCACAGCATGAGGATTTTTTTTTTTCTGTTGTTTACTCTCAGCCAAAACAACTTACCCAAAATTATCCAGAATTATAACCAATATAAACACTGTGTGTGGTTACCATACGGCTTGTCCCTTCTCATAGCTCTTATGTTTCAGGAAAAGAGTTTCATTGGGTTTTTGTGGAAGAATCCCTAGTTGGTTAAAAAAAAAATTATACAACTTGAATGCAGTTTAAATCCCGACTGATGTTCAACATTTTGAAGAAATTGGTTCAATTTGTTAATGTTTTTGTTGCTTAACTAACATTTAGCTTGAGAATGTGCAAAATTAGTTTTGATTTTTAAAATTTTTAATACCTGTTTTTAACTAAAAACAGGTATTATTTTGCAATTGGATGTTTTTTTTTCTAGTAAAACATCTCTTAAGGTGCTGATTTTCCAACAGGTTTGCTCCTTAGGTATAAAGTTGTTTCACAGTATGTAATTAGTTTTGTACCCTGAGCCTCTAGGTAATTGCTAAGCATTGCAAACTGTGCATTCAGCTCCTTCAGATAAAATTATAAAGCTCATAATTGGGCATTTCTAAAGAGACAAAAGAGTCACACAATCAGCCCCTATTTTCTTTAATGCTGCTCTTCATCAGCATACAAATTTGACATTTACCATAGCCTTTGCTTTTTTTGCTCAATGCATAGTAATAAACGATCTCCAAATCAGAAAATGCTCTGAGAAGACAACGCAGGAAACGAGTCATGGAAAAAGTTGCTCTAAGAGTTCAAAACAGGTTTACCTTCTAAAATATTATCCTAAAACTTTAACATTTTATGCAGGACTGTCCAATTCATCATGGAAAGTCTATAGCATAAATACAATTCAAGATGTGGTTGTCTGACTAAACTGGTGAGCTGAGAAGGGGAGCCTTAATGAGATTCTCTAGAGCTATGGATTTATGGACAGGCAGTCATGCTCTCCAAAAATGTGGTCTTCATGGAAAGGTGGCAAGAAGAAAACCATAGTTCAAAGAAAGCTTTTAGAAGTCTGTTTAACGTTCCATAAACCCTATAGGAGACAATAGACTCCCTACCCCGTGATGAAACATGGGGTGGCCACATCATGCTGTGGAAATGTAATTTTTTTTATCAGGCACAGAGGAGATCTGTTACATAAGATCTCTGGAAAATATATTGAGGTTTTGTTTAAACATAAATGAAGGTTAAAGAAAATGAGTAAAGTGGCAAAATGGGAAAAGATGCTTTATTTACTAGATCACTTTTGGATTATAGATGCAGTATTTGCTTTGAGGAAAAGAGCTACAAATGCAATATTTGCTTTGAGCATCTTCATTAAGAAGTACAGAGAGGGTCGGTGGGAGCTGCATTGTGTTTTGTTTTGTTCTTTTAGATCTAGAGAAAGCATATGACAGCGCGCCGAAAGAGGAGCTGTGGTGTTGTATGAGGAAGTGTGGACAAGCAGAGTCGTGTGTTAGGGTGGTGCAGGACGTGTATGAGAGCTGCAAGACAGTGGTGACGTGTGCTGTAGGTGTGTCAGAGGAGTTCAAGGTTTAAGTGGGACTGCGTTGTGGGGATGGACAGGTTGACAGATGGGGTTAGACAAAAAAATTCTCCATGGACTGTGATGTTTGACATTGTTATCTGCAGTGAGAGCAGGGAACAGGTTAAAGAAAATCTAGAGATATTGAGGTTTTGTCTGGAAAGGAGAGGAATGAAGGTCAATCATAGCAAGAACGAACACATGTGTATGAGAGGGACCCAAGTGAGGTTACAGGGAGAAGAGACAAAGGAGGTGGAGGATTTTAAGTACTTAGGGTCAACAGTCCAGAGCAATGGCGAGGTGAAGAAACATGTCCAAGCCAGTTGGGACGGGTGGAGAAGTGTCAGGTGTATTGTGTGATAAAATAGCATCATGGGAGAATGAAAGAAAAGGTGTACCAGCGATGTTGTATGGTTTAGAGAAAGTGGCACCGAGGACGACACAGGTGGCAGAGCTGGAGATAGAGGAGATGAAGATGTTGAACTTCTCTTTAGGAGTGACAAGGATGGATTGGATCAGGAATGAGTACATCAGAGGGAGAGCTGATGTTAGCTGTTTGGGAGATAAAGCCAGAAAGACCAGACTAAGATGGTCTGGATTTATAGTGAGAACAGACAGTGAGTATATCGGTAGAAAGATGCTGAGGCTGGAAGTGTCAGGCAGGAGGCCTAAAGGCAGGATGGAGTTCAAGAGGACATGCAGGTAGTTGGTGTGAGAGAGGAAGATGCAGAAGATAGGGTTTGATGGAGACAAATGACTCACTATGGCGACCCTGAAAAGAAAAAGCCAAATGAAAGGCTTACTTTTAGTACAGAGCAAAAATAAGGTTGAACCAGGCCCATCTAGAAGCCTAGTGCCAATCTTCTTGGGTTGTTACTTTATCCTGCCTGCTGACAACATCTGTTCATAAAAAGACAGAGACGTATTAACACCTGTCAAAGGTCTCAAAGCAACATTTAGCTGCAGAAGGTTGTGCTCTGTCAAGCATGGTTCCAATCTGCAGGGATGCACACGCCCACAAACACGCACTAACTGCAGGTTCATGTTAGAGGAAGGCAGAGTGCCTACGTGCTTTTCTCTTTTCTTTTTCATCTCTACCATGTTGCACTGAGACGTCTCACTATTTCAAAATCTGTCTTTCACTATATGACATTTTAAAAGCGGACAGATTTTTTTATTTATTTTGGAAACAGAAATAATGTTCTCAAAAAAAAATGTATGTGAGAAATCATACCGTTTTTTTCCAGAAAAGTACTCCATCATTAATGTATTTTGTATGCTACCCAACAGACTTGAAATGTCTCACTTGGTGAATACCTGCATAGCAACTGAGCTTTTATGCATTTATTTTTGTATTTAACTGAGAGATATGCATTTTTAATCACCTGTGTAATGACCTTGCAGTTTAAAACGTATTTTCAGATAACCAAATATATATATATATATATATATATATATATATATATATATATAAAGAGATAGAGAGAATTCCATAACTCAACTCAAAAACACATTAATTACACACAGACTGACTTTATTTATGTCATTAAACTCTTAATTATCTGCTTACAGCTACTGAAAACATGAAATTTAAAAGCAGAAACCTATAACAGGCCAATACATTTTTTTTTTATTTAGAGATGTTTGCTTGGTGAAATGTAGGTTTAAACCTGAGGGGTTTTATTTTCAAAGCCTCATTGGAGCACATATTTTAGTTTATTGAATATGACCGTATAAATGTCTGCATGAACTCCAGAAACACAACATATTTTTGTTTTGCTCTTGTATTTTCTTCACTGTTATGTTGAAACAGCAATTTGTTTTCTATATTTTTTTTTTCTTCAAGGGAAAACAGAAAATCGTTTTTTTCCACAGCCACGGAGGGATTAATTGACCGTAGGCATGTACATGAGCTCCTGCCTCTGTGTTACACTGTGTGATGGACCGGTGTGCTCTCACCTCCTATCTGCCAGAATCGCCTGCACTGTCTAAATTGGATGTAGAAAATTGGTGCATGGACAGTTTCATTTAATAAATCACTATCATTACAATGTGTGATGATGAAGCATTAGAATGACCTGTCCAGACAATCCAGGCCGCATTAACAGGTTACATTTAATTCTGTGTTTCAGGAACAAAAGAATGTGTTAAAAATTAATGGATGTGATTTTTTTTCTAAATCTAGCTTTCTTTTCTTTTGTCTCATGCATGCTTACAGGTCTTTTCACCCTGTCAGGGGTGAGCGTCTACATCAAATACTCCAATCAGGCCATGGAGGAGTTCCAGCGGATTGTTTCCCCTGAAAACCTCGTCTTTGTGCACGTCTCCTTTGGCTGGTCGTTAGCCTTGGCCTGGCTCTCCTACAGCCTGGAGGTGGCAGCGGGTCTGCTGCTGTTGCTGGCTGCCAGAATAACTCAGATAAAGGGACATTATGATTCTGGCGTCGCCATTGCCATGTTGTAGTGAAACTATTTACCGATGTTCTTTGGGGGAGTTTTCTTTAGTAGTTGTATTATTTCTTAATAGCTGGCAAGCTTGCAAGAGGTCAAGAAGATCAAGAGCCAAACAACAAAATGTACTGAAGCTACCTTTCGCAGACACACACAAAAGCTGACTTTAAATTACAATTGCTGCTTTGATCTTTTCAAAAGTATTTTCTGGCCACTGTTTCTGTCTAATATTGTGGATGTGTTAACAAAAACAAGAAGAAAGAAGCTAACTGGTCGAATCAATGGATATTTCTTCCTGAATGCATTTGTGCTGTATATTTCAGCCTGGATGCCACTTAAATTAGTTTTTTTTTTTTTGTAAGAATTAACTAGCTTACAGAAGACCAAGCAGCTCAAGAGCAACAAGCACAAAATGTAGTGCAAGCTAGCTTTAGTAAACACACAAAGAAGCTGACATGGAATTGTATTTCTGAGCTGCTTTCATTTTCTTTCTGTCGACTTGACTTTCCCTGAACTACTTTTCTGAATGGCTTTGCAGAACAAGAAAAAAACACAAGCTAGTGGGGCTAATTAATGTAGAGTAGCCTTATTTTTGTTTCCCTTGAATGTATTTGTTGCGCCTTGTTCTCAGATGCAGTGGTATGAAAAAGGATGGGTCCATTTACAGATTTCTTCTGTTATTGTTTTTTGACACCTTTACAGGTTGTTGATTGTAGGACACATTGTAAAATTAGATAAAGATAATGACTAAACAAACAAATCAACAACTAAAAGAAGCAGGCAGGAGAAATTGAGAGGCCAAAAAAACCTTCAGCTAATACAAAATGTTGTTTTTTGAGCAATGATTTCATTTGTTAAGGGAAAACAAGCTACTGAGACTGTCCTCACCCTACGTGAAAAAGTAGTTGACTCCTAAACCTAATAACTCTGGACTCCTTTGTGTACTTTAGAACATTGTCCTTAGTCCTAAGTGATGGTCAGATGTTGTACTTCAGGATTTTCTGGTGCCGAGCAGAATTCAAGGTTCTCTTAGTTACCCCATGGTCCTGAAGTTGTAAAGCAGCCCTGCATCATCACACTGCCGCCATGTTTGAGCGTGCAATGTTCTTTTTCTGAAATGCTGGGTTTGTTTAGTGCCTGATGCAACGGGATGCATAGTTTATGCAACATAACATCTCTACAAAAGGCTAGGGGATCATCAAGATTTTTATGGGGCAAATGTAAAACAGTCCTTTGTGTCCTTTTTGGCCAGCAGTGGTTTTGACCGTGGAACTCTTCCATGGATACCATTTTTGCCCAGCCTCTTTCTTATTGTTGAATCATGGACACCGGCCTTAACTGAGGTGAGGTGAGGCCTGCAGGGCTTCAAATAATGATCTTGGTTCTTTTGTGATTTTCAGGAAGAGTCGTTAATGCCCCCATTGGAGTAATTTTGGTAGGTTTTCCGCTCCTAGGAACATGTTGACCCGTATGTTCTGCTATTGTGGTAAATCAGTCTAATTGTGGCTCACTGGAGTCCCACAGCCTTAAGGCCAAAACATACCACACCATGAAAAAAATTGCATCACAGCATTTAGATCTGGTCGACGTGAATGGGGTCAGGCAGACCGGCTTGTGGTTTTGTGCAGCTGTACTGCGTAGCTCCGAACAAGGTAGACCTCTGCTCTATCTTGGTCAGAGCTACACGGTAATTTGACGGGACATCCATGAGTCAGACAGGAAGAGAGACACTTTGGCAAAGTACAACACATCAGCTTTGGAGAAAACACAAGATAAAATCTCTGAACACAGCTCAATAGATAATAAATAAAATATTTCAATAAACAGTGTATTTATCCATGGTAATAGCTCGGTAGTACAGCAAACACATAGGAAAGGGAAATATCTTCTTTGAGCTTGGTCACGCAGCAACTGCAGCGTCACGTTTAATTTCCGGCGGTACTCACTCTCACATGAATACTTGATCTTGCGATTCCAGTGATCCATGAGGGAGCTTCTACGCAGCCAGTTGGTTAGGAAAAAAAAATCTGTATGGATCTGTATTGGATCAGATGTGTGTTTTAGCCTTTAGAACGTTTTGTAACACCTTAAAGATTAAGAGATGTCAACGACTTTGTTTCCCATCTATCTTTAAAGTTCTTCACGACCTTTTTGATGACTTCATGTTGTCAGAGAGGTGATTGCATGATTATTTAGGTGTGGCAGTAATTCGACCTGGTGGCTGCTGCTGAAATTTAACACAGTTTTCCAAATAAACTTGGCTAACAAAAATTCATGGTTTGACAAGGGTGACAACTACTTTTTTCACATCAGGAAAGGATTGTATGGGTAGCTTTGCTAAAAGACATTATTTAAAGACAGCCTTTTGTATTTACTCAGGTCCTCTTTGTCTGCTATTAAACTTTAATGATCGAAAACATTTGAGTGTTAAGATGAAAAACAGAAGAAAACTATTAGAAGGTAACATTGGTTTACTGCATTGTAAATATATTCTATTTTTATGAATGACTGCTGTCTTTTAGTCTGAGCCCTGCGACATGAAGGCAGGCCGAGCAGTTTGGCTGAATGGCTTTATTTCCATTTTGATGTATGCTTGCTCTCAGCGCAAAGAGGTGCTGGCGTTTTCCTCCACCGTGCTTTCCTGCTTATATATATGGACTGCAATGGTGCTGTAGTATATTTTATTGGAGGGAAAACGTTGCTGACTCTGCTGGAGTGAGCCAGTGCCTAGGATATTAGACCCCAGCTGGGTGAGAAGTGATATACTCTCCGATATTTGCTAACGGACCAACTGTTATATTGCTGTTACATGTACCACTGGAAACATGGACTTCATCTCTTTGGCATGTCTTCTGCAACCCCGAAAGCATTCACAGTTGAAGCTGATGAGCATTCCTATGCCTTTCTCTTATACAGCTCTAGCTAGTAGACAAACTAATTATGAAATAAAAGTGGAGGATACAAGTCCTCTCATGAAGATTCCTTTTGTTTGCAGAACAAAACATATGCATGTGTCACCGCCTCCTATATGCTTGTCAGGTATTCAGTAGGCTAATAGTCTTTCTTCCGGCAATGAAGAATCTGCAAGTGAAAAAAAAGAGTGCTGCTGCTGCTGACTTTATAACATTCAGCTCTGACCGTATAATATATCTGTGGTGTTCTTGTAAAGATCCTAATCAAGGCGTATGTTTTAGTTAATGAACAATTCAAAGCATCCTTCCATCAGCTGAGTGATTACAAATGAGTGCCATGATCTGTTACTCTTTAAGATGTTCTGAAGCAACAATTTATAGTCTGATCAATGGACTTTATACTTGTTCTGCATTCTGTTTACAATGTGCTGTTCTTAGGCAACAATGATTACAGTAACGTGTAGATCTTCTTTTGTTTTTGTTAGATTGAAAGCCTGAATGTGAGCCTGTGAATGTAAATGAAGCACACTGGGAGTCTGGCAGAAAAGAAATTGCTGTATGTGAAGAATTGCTGCTACCAGGCTATGACCACTTTGGGTGATGTCTCATCCGTATCTTTCAACACTGTTGTCTGTAAAATCCTTGAATTAAATCCATTGGCCTTGGATATTAAAAGAAAGTTGGATATTTTCTGAATCATAGTAGCAATTATGTTGGTAACTTGCTATAAAAGTTAAAAATGTACTGAAGCTCTGAATTTTATTTCTACTGTCCCACTGGATGATTGCAATGGGAAAATTTTCATCAGCATTTATTAGGAAAGCATGGGAAAATATAAATTGCAAGGTGGAACAACATTTAAGCTTCTGTTGAACAGGCAAATAGCGTTGTAACACACATAAGGGTAGTTTTGGTCGTAAAGTGTTTGCAGCTAACAGGAAAACAGAATAAAGAAAAACAGAAGCACAAACGCCTTGGCATATATGAGCAAATTAGCAATTACTTTGCCTCTTTTAGGAGTTCCATGAAGACGGCATTCATTTAAACACAGAGATACCATCTAGACCTCAAACACAGTTTCTGTTATGAGGAACTAATTACAATGATTTATTTTGTCTAGACTAAGAGTTCATTTTGCTGGACTAATACGTTTCTGCTGACTAACCGAAACGGGCAGGAAAACAGAGAGCCGGTGGAGATAAAATTCAAAATTCAAAGCTTGGTTTACTCTATACATATAACAACCACAAGCTTCATTGTATTGTTATTGCTAATTTACATATGTACCATTGCAAAATAGCAAATAAGGGTGAAGCGGTGTTTGTAAAGATTTTCAAAACTTTTCTCTGCCTTTGTATTTCGGCTTAAAAATATCCCCAAATAAGAATGGGAGAATCAAATCAACAAACAGAGCTCACATGTACAGTATGTCAGATCTGAAGAAACGCAATATACTTTTAGGGGCCGAAAATCCTTGGTATGTATGACAGAGAAAAACGCGATATAATGCCTAAATGTGATTTGCAACATAACTTAATGCAGCTCAGTGAGTTAATCAAAGACCAAACGGCGAGACATTGTGTCGACTCAGCTATTCGTATCGCAGGTTCTGGGTTAGTAATCACATATCAGATTGTAGTGAGAGGGGAAGGTGATAAAAGAAGGCATAGTGGCGTACTCTCACAGACCACCTTTATAAATTAGACCTGCTGAAATCCCATTAAACTTTTATGAAACATAGTAACTCAATCCGCTCGGCCATAAGTGGGCTGTGAACCATCACTCTCCAGTTTGTGCCCTTCACTTTGACGGAGTGCAATAAATTTGTCTCAGACAACCTCTAGCCTCGTTTTAAGAATTTATTTTGGTTCCTCGAAACCAATTTCCCTGATCAGAATCTCTTGTTTCCAGAGCTCAAATATAACGTCGAAAAGAGCTTTTATAAATCAGTCCCTTGTGGTGTTCTATGCCCTTCAGCTGTCTTTGTAATCAACAAAAGAAAGTGAAGTGATTGTTGTGCTCAGACCTCCAAAACTCCCTGGTTAATAGTCTGCACTTTTTTTAACAAGTAGGGGGGGGGGAGTTTATTACTTAATGTTGCATTCACTAAGAGATCTCATAAAGTTAATTAAACTCTTGGAGTCCATATTTCCAAAATCTTACAGTCTGGCAAGAAACTAGTATTTCAAACACTGGTATGAACCTCTGAATATGAATCAAATAGATGCGATAGATTTCTTGTACTCCACATAATGAATGTGCTGCACCTCGAGTCATACCCACCAGATGTTGCTTTTTCTCTGTTGTCCATCATCTAGTTGAACAAGGCACCATGGTGCTAGAAAGTGAATGCAGCACAGCCCTAAGGGACAACGATCTCCCCTTGCTTAATGTAAAACAGATTAACGCAACCCAGAGACAGATGTTGCAAGTGGAATGAGCGAACGCTCAGAGTAGGATAACATTCAGAAAGAACAATATAAAGGCAGCTCCTTTATATTGTTCTTTCTGAATGTTAACCTGCTCTGTATTCTGTGTGAACTGGGCAGAGCCGGATACAAATGATCATGCTTCCCTTATCAAGAGGTTAATCTATTTCAGGAATAATAATAATAATAATAATAATAATAATAATAATAATAATAATAATAATAATAATAATAATAATAATAATAATAATAATAATAATAATAATAGTAAATTATTATTATTATTAAGTGGTGCGGATGGTAGCACCATTGCCTTGCTGCCAGAAGGTCCTTGGTTTGAACCATGGGTTTGACCTGAATGGCGCTTGCATGTTCTCCTTGTGCATGTGTGGGTTCTCGCTTTCCTTTCAACAAGTCCAAAAAAAATTATTGTTTAACATATTAATAACAAATGGCAATAAATAAATTAAAATATACCACTTGGCACAAGAAGATCAGGACATGTAGCTTGAATGGGGAACAACAGGACGGCCCCAGCAGTGAACAGAAAGAAGTCAAGGGCTTAAATACTGAGGAAGAGGAGGAAGATGGCAAAGAAACCTGATGAGCTAATCAGAGGAAATGAGTTGCAGCTGAGGCAGAGAGAAAGGCAGGATGCAATTAGGCAACATATAACCACTAATAATTAACTCTGGATACTGGCACGAATGAAATGACATAAATGAACAAGGACATCGTGAGAACACAAACACAAATGAAAAGAATAACCTCACACCTTAAGATCATAACGGGGTCAGGTAAGTCTTTTATGATAATGTTTCTGGTTTAGGAGTGCCCTAACACAAGTGCCCGTATTCAAAAAGATTCCCAGAGTCCTCTAACAGAGCTCCTATCTTAGTCTAAACATTCCTATCTACAGCATCAAGATGTTTGAACGCACCTCATTGATATCCTCGTCATTATTTTTGATTTGCTTACTGTTACGTTTACTTGCCAGTCATTTTATCACTTCATCTATTTGATACTAATGCACACTCACCCGTCAGCAATTTACTGAGATCGCCTACTTGTATACGACAAAACAACTGACATTAAATTGAGAAAAAAAAAAGGTAGAAAAAAAACAAACAAACATCAAGGCATCTGTCCGCACAGCTCTGGGAGGAGAATAGAGGAGTGTTGAAAGGTAAATTGGTCCTTGCACCATGGTGCAAATGCACCGACTTTGAATCAATGCATTTGTTTCTCTGCGCGTCTTGGTGCTTTTACACATCAGCCTGGTGAGAATTGCTCTGGGCAGCAATGAAAAGCGAGGATGGCATCACACAAGCAAACTTCTAGATGACCATTTACGCTACTGACATCATCATGTGATACAGAAAATACTTTCTTATCTCTTTTATGTACATTCTTTGTAAATTTCTCGACTTTTTATTGATGATTATACAACATTTTTCCTATTGTCATGGTTTTGGGCTGTGTTTCTTTTTGGACCATTCTGCACTGTCTATTGTTTTACTCTTCTCAGCCACCAGTCACCATCCAATCAGTTTGGTTCTCTTACCGGCCAGCACTCTGCATTTGATAAGCTCTACCTGCGGTAACTTATCAGAGCCAACGCTGATCACCTGAGTCTCTCACTGCCTCACTCACCCACTTGCTGCCAGAAAGTCTCGTCTTGACTCGTGTGCACTGCCGCCTTGTCGGTCCAAGTTTCTGTGTGCTCACCCTGTTGGACTCTGAATCTCTGCTCGTGTTCAGTCCTCGCTGATGTAATTTTCCAGTGTCTGCGTGATGCTCAGTACTGACCTGTTTTCTTTGTGGTCCACGTGCTTGCTATGCCCGATCTGTTGGGTCGTCGGCCTGTACCTTCTGTTCTGGTTCCTCCTGTCCTGGTCCTGCTCTCAACCCTACCGGCATTTTCTGGTCCCCTGCTCATCCCAGCCTGACTGCCTCATCTGCCATTATTCACATTCCGCAATAAACTTTTTAAAAATCCGGCTGAATATTGGGTTCGCCAGCAGTATTCATTACAGTTATTTGTTTATCCTCAATAAAATTACATTACTAGAGCTGCGCCTTTAACCCGTCGGGCTGCTGAAACTAATTAATCTCCCTCTATGGGGATGATAACGTTTATCATATACACATAATTGTGTCTATCTGACTGCCTGCCTGTTTTTTCTGACCTGGTTGTGCCCTAGGACTATCTGAGCTTGCCTGATCCCTGTCTCTCTATTTAGCCTGCCTGTTACCGACCTTAGATCTGTTCTGACTTTTTGGATTCTGCCCTGGACATTCTCGCTTCTTTTAATCATACCTCCTGCTTGTCTGGCTGAATACTAATTTCATCTGTCCCCGTTCATGACCAATTGTATGATTGTTAAAGAAGTTTATGTGCTCATTTTCTCCACTGTTTAGGTTGTCGATCACCCAAACAGCTCTCTCTGGTTCCACCATCTTCACAGTTTAAGACACTTCTAAAAGACCTCCTCACTACTCCTAACATTTTGTCAATTTAGGAGCTCTCTTGGCTTAAAATACTTTGTGAATAACTTCTAAGACAAATCTTAGAATGAAAGAAATTCTAAGATTTGTCCTAAAATGATGTCACTAAGAGCTACTCTTGGTTTTAGGATTCTTTGTGAATGCGGGCAGAGAAATGGAGCAGTTGTGACGCATGTTCTCGATACATCTGAGTGTGGTGGTCCTTCTAAGTCCACACCTTGTGAACCATCCCCAAATTCAGAAATTAGCTTTGCTTTATAATAATCTAAAGGCCATGGTCATCCCAGCTGCCTGTATACCTTTTTCAACTACACATTTTCCTTCCACTAAATTTTCCAGATTAAATGTTTGTATATCAAATTCGGAAGAAAAAACAATTTCTTTAGCAATAACATCATACACAGCCTACTCTTCTGATAGAGTGTGTCAAAGTTATCTGCTGGGTACCTGTGAAACAGTTTTCCCCATGATTGTGTCTGTTGGCTATAATATGTATTTATTTTTTCCATAGCAAATGTATTTTCAATACATGTTTTTGTATTACAAATCATGCTTTCTTAATAGGTGTAATTTACTATGAAACAGAATTTTAGTGTTTTATAAGCCGTAAGCCATAATCTTTAAGACAAAAGTAGCAAAACCCTTAAACTGTATTTCTCTCTGTGTAATAAGTCCAGTGTATAGAATAGAGTTTCACGTTATGAATTTATTTATTGAAAAAAATTAACTTTTCAATAATATTTTAATTTAGGATGCACCTGTCAATTGATATACAGGGGTCACCAACATAGTGCCCGCAGGCATCAGGTAGCCCTCGAGGACCATATGTGGTGCCCTCAAGGCTGTTAAAAAAATAGCACAACCCTCCAGCCGCATCTAAAAAGGTTATTTTATCCAGTTGCTCTTCCTTTTTCATAATACTTGTACTTACATAGATTTAAAATGAATTAAAAACATGTTACATAACGTTAAAGTGAGCTCTGACTCTTCTAGCTCAAAGGTCAGTACAGGTAGCCCTTCGTATAACACAGTACCAATCAAGTAGGTCTCAACTTCTAAAAAGGTTGGTGACCCCTGATATGGAATTTGTAAAGCCTTTATAGTTCACCCCTCAAGCAAACTATTCCATTTAAATTGCATATATTTTATTGAAAAATAGGCTGCATATGTAAAAACTTTTACTGCCATTATTCTGCTCTTTTTAAATCATGTTTCCACACAATTTTGTCTCCCCGTGTTATCCCAGACGACATTTTCTCTGGTTTGTGTTAACTTGGACACCTGCTTCACATCACACAGCGCTTCGTTCCGCTGCTGCCACTAAGGAGCGTGCAGAGCTGGAAGAGCTCAGGATTGAGTGGTCTCATAAACCGAGGAGGGACTTGGTCCCTGGGGGAACGTGAATGAGTTGTGTTTCTCTTTCCCAGGAACCACTTGAAAAGTTAATTAGACTTGTGCCTCGTTCCTTTAACACTAATGGTAATTGCATCACTCTGGAAACTAAGATGCCCTGAATCTCATTTTCATTATTTCCCTTCATGACAAATGAACTTTGTTTAGATAAATTATGAAGCAGGAGGGAAATTAACCATAATATACCACTGGACCTGAATGAGAGACATTAAAAAAAATAGATTTATTTTTTTTTCATTTTAAAATCTGAAGTAGCAAAAATTACACAACTCTACATCAATATAATTTTTCCAAATAGATTTGTTTGCTTTTATTCATACATTTTACCAAATACTCAGAGGACTAAATTAACACATACTTTGTATTTTCCTTACTACAATGAACTAGTTGTCTGTAATCATGTCTGTTTGCCATAGTATGTTTCCCCAATGTGTGCATTAACAATTACATTGCCGAACTTCTCTTGTGTTGAATTTGTAATCTCTGCAGGATGTACACATTTTTGCTCAGTACTTTAGGGCATTGCAAAAGTATTCTTAACCCTTGAAGTGTTTATATTTTTGTCACCTGACAACCCCAAACTGAAATGTATTTTGTTATTTACACCAAAAATTTGCAAAGGTGGCACATAACTTTGAAGTAAAATGAAAACAATCCTATGAAAAATGTTTACAGATATTATAATGAAGCATTTTGATTCAGTCATCTTTAATCTGATCACTTTAGAAGTGAAATAAATGGTAAATAGGCGATGTTTGATTTCTTCAAAGTAGGGATACAGCACTTCTGTGAAAGCCTTAGGGGTTTTCAAAGAACACTAGTCTATAAACAGCATTATGGTGACCAAGGAAGACAGAAGAAAAGCTGTCGAGACATTTAAAGCATGTTAAGTTGCAAATTATTATCACAAGCATAGAACATATCACTTTGAAGTGTTCAGTCTATCATCTGAAAAGTGAAAAGGTCTCGACTGCAAAACAAGGCATGGCCATCGATGTAAACTGACAGGCTGGGTAAGAAGAGCATTAACCCAAAAAGCAGAATAGAGGCCTCCTGGTCACTCAGGAGGGGTCGCAGAGATCCACAGCTCAGGCGGAAGTTTGTAAACAGGAAAATTAAAAATCAACCACAATTCTGTCTTTTATAAAAGATTACCAAAAAAGAAAGCAATTGTTGTGGGAAAGGAAAGATAGGAGACTTATTTGTATGTACATATTGAAAAAGAGGGGGGGAAAAAAATCATTCACAATATTATAGGTTCACAATATTGTATGTACAGATTGAAAAAGGTGCTCTGGTCGGATGAGACTAAAACAGAACATACTGACCCACATGCAAAACCCTATCAGTGGATATAAAGTAACACTCCACATCACCCAGAACCCCATCCATACCCTGAAACATGGTGGTGGCAGGATTATAGTCTATCATGTTCACGGATACCACTCAGAGTTAAAGACAAGATGGAGTAAGCTGCATACGGTTCAATTCTGGAGGTAAACCATTTGAAGAGAGCATTATAAATTACACTGAGATAACGATTCACCTTCTAGAAGCACAACCACAATGAAGATGCAGCCAGAGCTACAAGGGTTTAGATTTGAGGTGTCTAACTGCAATCTTCATAACCCAAACAATTATTTTGCAAGGTCTGGTTCTTTGGATGGGGTCCCAGCACCCTCAGTGTCTTTTATATACGTGACGTAGATTTGAAGTGAATGTATGAAGACAGTTTGGGTTCTATACAAGGACTCTCATCAAACTAAAAGAAAACAAAATCAATGTTAGTTTTCTACAAAAAATACTTTACATTACAGGGTCAGATTTCAACACTACACAAATTGATTCTTCTGTTCCCTTATACCTTCAGAATAAAGCATTTTTTCTTCCTTTTTACTTACTGTTTTTTTTTTTTGGTGTTTTCATTTCGTTTTTCTTTAGAGTAATTGGGCTGCAGAGTTAAAGGATGGTAATTGAACATTGACGTCATCGCACACAGCAGCCAGAATGGAGATGCTTGTTGGGAGATAAGCAGTTTCTACAATGTATAAGATTTGAGTCTTTACTGTGAATGTTTTGTGTTGTAGATCAATGCAGCGATTTCTCATTGTCTGGGGACAGAAATAGTTCAATTGTTCAAATGTTTTGTAGTTCTTTGTTTCACTGTTAATGAACCTATAATATTGTGAATGATTTTTTTCCCCCCGTCTCTTACTGTGTGTTCTCCTGTCACTCATCTAGGCTCTACAGTCCTCAAGTTATTCAGCAGCTACTCATTTATACACGTGCTGTTGTTTTTTTTTGTACTACCAGAAATAATCTTTTATCTGATATTTTTGTAAAGAAGGAGCGATAATATGCTGATTATCTTAAGGTCTAGGATGAAAACGGTCAGGCTGCATCTTCTATTGTGTGACATCTAAATAATTTTCTCTGCTCAAATCGCATTGTGTAACTGAGTGATGCGAGTGATTTGGAATGGCTGCTTGGATTAAAGCGCCATGCCAAGCAAGACAGTTATCCACTCCTCTTGCATGGTGGGTAACTGGTGAGGTAATTTAATTATATACTACTTTTGAGTAGTCTTTCACAAATCCATGGTAGTAGTTTGTGAAGAATAGAAAAGATTTCAATTCATCAAGGATGTGGGGTCGAGACCAGCACGAAGGGAACTGAACATCTCTGGGTCGGTTTTGATGGAGACAATTTCTATTCATTGTCTCTCGGCTGTTCAAGGATATGTAAAAGCCTAGTTTCATGTGCTATAGAACACAGTTATTGCAGTTCTGATGTCACAGACAGGCTTTATAAAACAATGCGCAGATTCGGCTTCTCTAGCTGCGGCCAATGGAGTATCTCAAGACGGGCAGAGTTTCCAACTTGCTCATGAGTTTTCTTCACTCTCCCTTCTTTTCAACCTTCAAAGAAGAAGCGTAAGGAAAGCTTTCAGATTTTGCTGTCTGTGTATCTGGCAGATCTCACTGTTACTAGCTGGAAAATCATGGATTAGCAACCTGCAATCCAAAGATATTGAATCTGAACATTGAGTCTCCAAAGAGACAATATATCCTCCTTTTTATAGTTGACTAAATAGCATTTACCTTTTGCTGCTGTTGTTGTTTTGACCGCAGCTCTGGGGTCCGTTCTTCGTACGTTGCTTAAAACATCCGAGATCAAATGAGACATCCAAGATGATTTCATCTGGCTAATCATGATCCGGCTAATTGGGTTCTTCGAACACACCTGTTGTTTATGATTAGTATGGCTGGATTGAGTTATCTGAGATAACTGCGCGTTCATGCGTTTATTTAAAAGGGGAAATGTATCGATAGTAGAAAAAATGATCAGCAGCGCTGCTATTGGCTGTTCAGCATGGCCAAAGAACGCCCACAGTTTTTCTCCCAAGCAGAACACGAGCTTTTAAAAGAAGGTTATGCCGAATTTCAGTCATTAATTAAAACGACAGGTAACACCTCAAAGTCTGCTAAAGCCAGGAGAGATGGCTGGCAAAAAGTAACAGACAAATTAAATGCGTAAATATTGTCCATGTTAGATGTTTCTATCACTTAGTATGTATTTTTGCATTTTAATATATATATTTTTTTGTTCTTTTATGTCAGAGCCTCTACGGGACCCACTAGAACATGGGGAAAAAGTGAAGTACAAGAATATTCTACAAAATGGTTGCCTTTAAGAATTATACTGTATTTTAAAAAGCAACTTCTTCCTCTTTTTTAAAAGCCACTGTTGAATGATGTGTTTGTCTGTTTATAACAGCCACCAATAAGAAGGCTGGGGAAAAAAACAGGTTATTTTTACTTTTGTTGCATGAGGCATGTTTCACCCTTTTCTTTTTTTTTTAACAAAATGACACAGGGTGCCATCCGTTCCCTATATAAACAGCTTCTTCAACAAAAAAAAAAAAATAGTATTTTGTGTAATGTTCTGAGGAAAAGGACCCAGAATTCAGCCAGACCAGCAGAGGTTTCTTAAAAAAAGCTCTTTAATCAACAACTCAAAAATCAGGGGAAAAAATCCAAACAGACTGTTGAACAAAAAGGTGACACAAAAAATAAACAAACGAGCAGGGCAGACAAGGCAGGAACAGACCGGACAGACTGGCTCAGGTTTCTGGAGGAAAAGGGGTCAAAAAATCCAAAAAGCAAACCTAACACACAGAATTTGCAGGAGACTCACCCATACTCAACAGGACAACCTGGCACTGATGTCTGGTCTCAGCAGTTTATATGGAGGTGGAATCAGGTGAAACCGGTGAGAAGTGATTGCAGTAGGGGTGGAGTTAGGCAGGTGTGCAGAGTAAGTAATTAGACCAGACATCAGTGCTGAGGCTCAAAACAAGAACAAATAAAAAAAACCAAACCAAAACTAAGAAACTTCTGAAAACATAACAGAATAAACTACAACAGTAAACACTAATCTAAACAAGAAACCAGACTAGACAGAACTCAAAACAGCCAGATAACAAAAGACAGGAAAGAGAAGGAAAACTAACACTAACAAACCATAACAGAACTCAGAATATTACAATTTTGACCTGAAAAAAACACAAATTAAGTAGATAAATTGAACTCTGCAACCTGAAAAAGAGAAAAATTGCACTAGAGATTGAGTTGCTTCAAAAGGATGTTCAGAGTAAGTTCTAATACACCATTTGACAGTAGTAATGCTGACTTTACATAACAATCTCTTATTGCAGACAAAAGATGACTTGCTGGCTTTTCTTTATAAATAATTGTTTAAATAAAATGACAGAAACTAAGCATTATTTGTTTTGTCTTTTATTAAAGATTAAAAAATGGTGTTCCACAATTCTGTTCCATCCTCTGCCACTAGGTAGTCCAAGTGCACTGGCTGGACAGACTTCCCTATGTCCTCCGCTTATAAAGCTGCAATCTAATCCTGTTTACATGAAATAAGCCTGCTCGCGAGCAGGTTTAAGCTTGCGCACATGTTGCTATGACAACAAGTGCAGGATGTCTTTCGAAGAACCAAACGATCCAAGATCATGCCAAATCGTTAACAATCAAATCCAGCTAACTGAGTTAGCGACGTACGAAGAACGGACTCCAGGACATATCCCACAGACGTGTAAGATAAACATCCAAGGATCCAGGGGGAACGAGGGCTAAAGCCACACCCAGGAGGCGATTCCCTTTTACAGGCATTTCTAGGCCGCTCGAAACACAAACCACCCAAGTTAAACCGAGTAAGGAGGAGCCGAGTTACGCAGGCCAAACCAAGAAGGGCCATTGGAACTGAGGCTAAACTGTGTTTTAAGCCTAAATCAGTTCATATTGATCAGTCTTGAAAGAGGCTGTGTCTGGAACAGCAGCTGTAAAAACCGGCCAAAGCATCTTCACAGAGCGCGGGAATTAGGCTTCTCTCTGAATGGGGTTGAAAAGGCTAAAATTGTGAACAACCCCTTACATTTTTATTTCTTCTTCTATTGATTAAAACTCCCCTCAATGAACACAGGCTAAGCAATGAGTTGCTCTTAGGTCGTCAGAGTCGTCCTCATGTTTTTTTTGTTGTTGTTGTGCTCAGAACATCATAACCTCAAAGCTGAGTGCTCCCAGCACCTCTCAGCTTTACAAATGTTCACATAAGCATGTAATTTATGCGAGAAGCAGACAGCATGAATCTGTCGGGCTGGTGAGATCAATCCAACTTTCAGAGTTGGAGAGCCGGGAGGCAGTTCTCACTGTGTTCAGGTGTTGTGCCAAAGTTATCCCCGTACAGTATTTGGACCCCGAGTGTCTGGGGCGCAGGAGGAACTAAGGCAGTTGACTGCGCTGCAATCAATGCGCACTGCCATGTAAATTCGTCTAACTAACAAAGCACGGTTTTGGGGGCGGTGTTGTGTCTCACCTTAGGCACATTGTGGGGTGGGGTGGGGGACGGATTTGGACACGTCCATTCAGTTTGTTTGCTTTTTTTCTGGTGATGTGCATGCGCAGATCAAAGGGAGCTAGTATATGAAAAATTTACAGCAAGGGTGTCAAACTCATTTCTATATTGGGCCACTTTTGCATCATAAAGTCATTAAAAGGGTCAGTTGCACTTGTACAGATGATACTTTAGATTTCATAATTTCATTCCAGTTCACATAAAAAGTTAAATGTTTTCACAGTAACATAAAACAAGCACCCTTAGGCCCAATTCAAACAGTTTATCTTCAACATAAAGTTGATATTGTGGTGAGTTACACTTTAAACTCCCATCATTCTGCTTCCCTTTTATATTTTTGGACATTTATGGGTTGTTTTAAATGTATTGTGAGAAAACTGACATCTAGTGGCAGGGTGCTGTTACTACACAGTTTTAAAAAAATCAACATTTGCTACAGGAGGCACAGTTTTAGCCACTTTTATACAATTTAAAAGAATACATGCCTCTACTTTATGACATGATATGCCTTTTTTAACTTTTGAGGGCCAGATAAATTGGCCTTGAGTTTGACACGTGATTTACAAGGTCTCAGACCAACCAAATTTTTTCCGAGACCCAACAGTACGAGGGCGAGCCCAAGACCAAGACAGTGACAAAACGTGCATTCAAATTTGTGATGAGTTAGGGAATAAAATATAGTACTATTGTGTTTGGTTGGAGTAACTCTTTAATTAAATGTATTACTATTATTATTATTATTATTATTATTATTATTATTATTATTATTATTATTATTATTATTATTATTATTATTATTATTATTATTATTGATGAAATATATTAAAATGATCAAATAAATTTTATTTGAATGCGACTCTCTGAGCAAGGCCACTGTAGAAATCCAACAATAGATAATGAAAACACACATTAAACAGTTTCAATGAACAGGCAATTACAGTGAGTAGTGAGTGTTGAAAAAAAATTGTTTATGAGTTTAGCCTTGAAATGAGAAAAAGTGTCAGTATTGCGGATGTCTGTTGGGAGAGAGTTCCAGAATTTGGGAGTAGAGCGGGAGAAAGCTTCCCCGATGGGAGGAGGGAAGGAGGAACAGTGAGCTGAATGGAAGAGGATGAACTAAGGATGCAGGAGAGAGTAGTAATGTAAAGGAAATCAGAGTTAGAGGGGAGAAAGGTTGTGGATGGCCTTGAATCTGTAAAGAAGGTTTCTGAATCTATTCTGAATCTAACCAGTAGCTAGTGGAGCTGTGTTAAGACTGGGGTAATGTAGTAAAATAAGGGTTTTTTGGAAATAATGCGAGCAGCTGAACAACTTGAAGCTTATGGAGAGATTTTTGAGAGAGACCAAAGAAAAGAGAGTTACAGCAGTCAATGTGGGAGGTGACAAGGCAATGAATTAGAACTGATGAAGACTGCGGGGAAGGGGGTGGTGGGAGGGGGGCGGACGAAGACGATTAATATTTCATTAATGAAAATATGCAGTCTGGGTGATGTTATGGATATGAGAGGTAAAGGAGAGAGCTACACCCAGACTCTTGACCTGAGGTGAAGGGAATTCCGTGGAGCCGTCCACTGAGTAAGAGAAACTTTGGATAATAATGATTTGGTTCCTACAAGGAAGATCTCATGTTTTTTCACTGTTTAGTTTTAAGAAATTAGTGCTGAACCAAAATCTTATTTTGGATTTAGGCAGGATGTTAGGGAGGAGGGTGGGAGGGTGTAAATAGCATGTTTGATCTTTCAAGAAGGATATGACATCTTTCTGGACTTAAAGCACCAGTGTGAAAGATGTTCACACTAAATGAATTACAGACGACCTCGCCTTTAAACGTGAAATAATTACTACAGAAGCCACGGAATATCATAAATGTGACAATGTAAGCATGTCCACAATGTATTTAGTACCAAGCTACTGCTAATAGCTACGGTTATCTTGTCAAATGGTTTTTGGGACTGTTGCCATGTCCGCTTGTTTTTTTTCTTAAGTCCCTTGTAAATTGTGGGAGTCGTTTTTTGGCCTCATTTCTGAACCTGCAGTTGCTTATTTTGGCTCTAAAATAAGCATCTGTATAAACATGAGTAAAAGACCCACTTCTGCTGTTGCACTACAGACAGAGAAAGGAGAGGGAGAAAGTGACGAACAAACGAGCCATCTCTGCCGGGAGGACAGACCAGCTGCTGCTCAACATGGCCCTGTTTCTAACATAAAGCCAAAATTAACTTTACTCTTATATTGAATTAACTTACCTGTCCAGCCGAAAGCCTGCAACCTCCACATAAATCCCCGCTCCCTCATGAATTATCTCCACCTGGTAATAATAGCCGGTATAGACTCTTGTTTTCTCCTGCGTCCTCCATTTCAACAGAAAATGGCAAGTAGAATGATCTACGGTCGTCTTTGCTTGTTTATACTCCTCCTCCACCAACAGGACATCTTTATATAGGAGATAGATAGAGAAAACGTGTATGGCTGACAGTTCGTCCCCTTTGGGCTAGAAATAGCAACACAACAACGCGCCTCTCAGTGGGTGCACGGACACCTATGTTTTTATAAACTACTATTTCTTATTATGAGAATGCTTTCATTTTTGATGTGAGGTTATTAGACTTTGTCAGAATATGTATTTATTAAAGCAATACTTAAATTTTTGCTATTTAAAACCCAAATTAGTTACACACTGTGCCTTTAAGGTTTCTCCAGCTGTGAAAAACACCCTCTCAGATGTGGTGGAGGATGCTTGAACACAGGGATACTTCTGCAATATGTCCTTCTTCATCCCCCACCATTGTGTGAATTTGTCCTGAGTTGAAATGTGAGGAAGACTTCTATACAGTTGCACTTATTTATCCACTCTGTGCTATGGAGACAAGGGGCTGCTATTGCTGCTGCTGTTGCACAGAAAAAAAGCTCACTCATATCTTTCATCATAAAGTTCTTCAGGGACTGTCTTTTTTTTTTTGCTGCTTAATGTGTGGCATCTAAAATTATACACATAACTACAACTTGTGACCCACAAGGTTAAATCTGAAATGCAATAATGTAATAATCCATACCTACCATATTTAACTGAAAAGACTTGCATAGACACCTTGTTCTTTATCCTTTTCAGCCTTCCTCCGTGTCCAAAAAAAATCAGCATAAAAAAAGACAGTGAGCGACAAGAAAAGGTCTCACAACAGAAAGTCTCTACAATCAAAGCTATTTTCAAATTAAAATACCTCTTCTGTCGCCCCTTTGTGTTTGCTGCCACTGTGCAGAGCTACGGTGAGGTCATTGTATTGAGTTAAGCTTGTCCATCCACCAGCTCTGATGGCTGCCTTAAGAAAGATGCTTGAGGTCTGAGATCAGACTGCTCTTTTCAACCCCATACCAAAGAAGGGATCAAATGGTAAAGGGCTTATTAAACTGTCCCTACTTAAGGGAGGGGGGGGTGGGTTGATTTGAGAGTATTTTGTCGCCTCCCAACAGAGTATTTAATAGGAATAAATAAAACAGAGCTGTATTTAAAGGCGCACAGTGCAAGTTCCAAAGGTTTCGCACAAGTTTGCCCCCTCTGGCGACAAGTTGAAATGACACCAATGTTGTGCACGTGCATGAGAGAAAAGGAAAAGCTGCTGCTGCTGTGACCGCACGGGTCCTCTGTTAAGAGCCGTAATGTCTTCTGAAGTAAGAAAGTTAGTAGGGTTAGAAAGTTAGTTCTTCACCCTTCTACTTTGTGAAGTAGACGGGTGAAGAATAACGCACAGCGTATCACAAACACGTGTACACCCAGACAGTTTGGCCTGAATCACTCTCTCATGAACGGACTACTGCAGTTTATAGAGGCATCTGCGATAAGTAGGGGATAAATAATTATACACCAGGCAATCGTAAGGGCATGTATGGGAAAGAAATAATAATAAAATAAAACTAATATTTAACTTCAAAAGTTTTGCCATGCACTTTAAAAACAACAACATTTTGATAAGTCTAATTTTCAATTGAGCCATGGCAGACAATATGTAGAAAATTATCCTGCCAAAATTGCTGACCTTTCATCACATCAGTGATTGGTGATATTCATTTATTTTTACCTCGTCATTTTCCTTGGTATGTGAGGGCATTACTCTTTCAGAGTGAATCCTAACATTGCTCGGTGTGCATGTAAATTTTACTGTTCATTTTTATTGTTATTTTGCACTATTATAGGGTCATTTGTTTTTACTTGGATGTCACCAGCAGCAGTATTTATCTAGCCTGCCTTTGGCCACTTATCACTTGTTTGTGGGATGTAAACGGTCTTCGTTCACCAACAGCTGGATATTTCAACAACAATGTATGTAGGCCAATGAGGGGCTTCCTGCTGGATCTAGGTTGCCTTCTGTGGGAGCCAGCACATGTATCTCTCCAGGCCAGCGACGTATCTCCTGAACACCTTCGAACACAGAAGCAAAAGTGGGTTCAAAGGAAGAGAGGATCCACGGGAGGGATATGAAACTGACTAAGGAGATTAGGTAGCCGGCTACCACTACCTGCTATGATCAGATCACTCCAGAACAAAACCAAACAACTCTACATGATTTAAAAATTTTACATAGATTTGAAACAAACTAGGCAATTTCTGTTTAACTGAAACCTGGCTTTCTGAGGACA
The DNA here is from genome assembly GCF_011125445.2 of Fundulus heteroclitus. Taxonomy (NCBI): domain Eukaryota; kingdom Metazoa; phylum Chordata; class Actinopteri; order Cyprinodontiformes; family Fundulidae; genus Fundulus; species Fundulus heteroclitus. The sequence continues at coordinate 18,487,156 of NC_046376.1, forward strand.
CATACTTCCATCTGGACGGTTTTAATACCATCCACTTTGACAGAGATGCAACCAAAACCTGGAAGTCATGTGGTAGCGGACTCTGCATGGCTGTAACCAACAGAAGGCCAACAGACTTTACTAAGAGGGAGACACTGAGCTGAAAACACTATCAACTGGTTATTAAACTGCACAAATGCTCTGTGATCAGGAAGGCCATCTTGATCACAGAAGATCCTTTCCATCTTCTCCATCACTCATTCCAGCTGTTCCCATGAGGCAGAGGGTTTAAAGTTTAGAAGTAAAAGTCGTTTTTAGGGCCCCCATTTACTTGTTTTAATGTGCTTTTATGTGCATTTAGAAGTGTTTTTGTGCACGAATCCTGTTGTTGGAGGCCTGTCAAATAAAAATTTGTAATCATGTAAGACAGACAATAACGTTTTTCTGTTCTATTTTATTCTATTCTATTCTGTTCTCTGCCTGAACCAGTTCTCAATTCCCATCCCTACCACCACATACCCTAAGAATGGAAAATTCTGACCTCAAGTGGTTGAACGGGGTGTTCTGAAATATCAGAACGCCTCCTACCAACTATTGGCCAATAACCTGTCTCTCCACAACATGGAAGCTCCTGTCAGGCATCATAGCTAAGATAAGTGGGCACATTGATCAACACAGGAAAGAGGCCCAGAAAGGCTCTGTCGTGACTCTGAGAGCCTTTGTTGAAAAAAACTCCATGGGTCTGTGGAAAACTATCCTTGAGGCCAACTTCAAGCCAATTGCACAAATCTCCATCAAATGTGGAACATACCAAGGAGATGCTCTGTCCCCTCTGCTGTTCTGCACAGGCCTGAACCCCCTCAGCCAATTAATCAACAAGTCTGGCTATGGATACCGACTCAGAAATGGTGCCACTATCAGCCATCTCCTGCACATGGATGACATAAAGCTATCAATAGCACAGAAATCTGTATATGTGTATGGAAGTGTGAATATATGAAAGACTATAATATTCTTGTAGAACATTATAAAAAGGAATACCCAGCTCACTAACATCATTTGTGCAACTTTCTCATCTTCAAGACCTACAGTGTCTGCACATCACATAAGAAGTGAGGAGTCTTACACATTCTAGAATAAGAAAAGGGACTTGGATGCACAGAAGAAATAGGCTATTTTCTCCACGGCTCTCCCATCCTTTATTTGCTGTAATAAATCTTGTCTCGCTGTCTCACCAGCAAAGACATATTGTTTCTATGGAAGTAAAACATATATTTATCTCATCAGTGCAGCCTATGCTTCATAGGACTAACCAACCGCTGGAGGGGAAAAATCCACACGTGGTAAATAAAGGTAAAGAAAGCCAAAAAATTATGGAGAAAGGTCATGAGGTAAAGTATACGTAAAACAAAGAGCCTTTTTTTCTGCAATTGCTGGAGATATCATGCAGTGTGGCTGCAGCAGCTGTGGTTGAATTTATTCCTTCCAGGCACAGGCTAACCTAATAATCCATGACATGCATAACATCTAATTGGATTTAAAATCACCTGAATCTTTTCATGCCGTTTTCTGCCTAAGTGTACATAAAAATATCACGGCAGGATCACTTGATTCTAAAACTGGACAGCCTTCTGTGGGTGGAATCCTTCCCGGTAGCTCCAAGAATAAAGCACTGTGAAAGCAATTAATGCTGCTGTTAAACACAGCAATGTAAAAACGCAGCAATGTAAAAACACTTAAAATGTATTACTGTTTATTGTAATTAGTACGATGCTTAGAGCTCAAAGCATTATTTGATATTCTACAAAATCCACTTCAAGAAGAACAAACAGAGGGAATTTTGTGATGGAATGTTTTGATTTTAACAAAACTAAAACTAATTCTGACAAAAGGTATAGAATGATGTCCAATGCATGAATTCAGGACACCATAAAAGAACAAGCTATATCTAAAGTCAGAGCAATAATTAAAAACAACTAGGACTGTGACAAACTAGGGCAGGGGTCGGGAACCTTTTTGACTCAGAGAGCCATGAAAGCAAAAAATCTGGAAATTTATTTCAGTGAGAGCCAATAGGGTAGTTCACGCGTGACGTCACGCATCACGACGTCCGCGCTACTTCCGGGTCCCGCTTGTAGGCAAACACAGGACTGTTCTCGCATTCAATCATTACAAAACGGGTGAATTAGAGCGTGCTTTTACTTAGTTTATTTTCGAAATGTAAACAGTGCCTACGACTTGTTGTGCTCCCGGTTGCACACAGAGGCATTCCAAATCGTTGGATGTACGTTTCTTTCGTTTACCGAAGGACGATGAAAGACAAAAGAAATGGATATTTTCAATGAAGAAGGACCCATGCACACGATCCCAGTCGACTGGGGGAGCCATCACACCCCGACAGAATGTGCAGTCTACACTTCATCTCCGGTAAATACAACTTAATTTTGCACTGGTCATTGTTCTAATGAAATAGCGGCGGAGGGGAGTTGGCGATCGCTAGACGGGGCCGGGAGAAGCAGAGCCGCAGACTGCAGCAGCCTGCTGCAGTCTGCGGCTCTGCTTCTCCCGGCGGCTGCATTACGCCCTGGTTTACGCGCGCCAGTACTTCTGTGTTTCCGCTGCAACGTTGCCGACTAGGGTGTAGGTGGACCCACCTCGCACAACGAGCAGAGTTGTAAGGAAGGTGACAAAAACAATTTGTCGAAAGCTCACTGGTGGAGAGTAGTGATAAAAATTGGCATCCATGAAGTTTCTGTAACAAAACGATGATTTTAGGCTTTTTTACTGCTTTCTCAGGGATGTCAGTAAGTGTGAAGAGTGCTTTACATTGCATTCCAGGTCATGTAACAACGTGCCCATTTCTGTCAAGAGTGAATGCCTCCTTTAACAAAAAGCAACAAGCTGTAAAAATCAAGTCTAATATCAATTAGTTAGATGTGAGTAGTTGTCTTTAAGAGGTTTTGTATACACTTTTTTTAAGGATTCAAACCCCCCCCCCTCTTTTTTGTTTGACTCAGATAAATGTTCTGTTGCAGTCATAAGCAGACGTCTGTAGTTTATTTCTATTATGCTTTAAAGGTCCTTTCAGGACGCTTTGTTCACAGATCTTTTTTTTTTTCATCCAAGGAATTCGTTCAAAGAGGTAAAGAATGTGTTGATCTATAAAGTAATACAAACTCTTCTATCAAACAAGCCAGAAGAAAACAACTTAAAATAAAACTTTCTTGTAAAAGTCTTTTTTACTAACCAAAGAAATGACAGTTTGGAACGTGGCTTTATCTAAGACGCTCATATTTTAGTAGATAAGATAAGAAATCCCTTTATTGTCCCACAATGGGGAAATTATTCAATTATTAACTAGTTAGATATTATGCAAAGTGCATGATAGCACAGCAGCATCTCAAAGTAGCTAAGGGGTATGCAAACGTACCTTAGTATCTGGTAGAAAATTTGAACGAGTCATGATCAGGTCAGAACCTTTGAATCCATCTTTGCATATTTGTGAACAGTTATGGAGTCTGTTGTGAGCAGTAAAGATTATAATTTCTAACAGCAGCTGGGAGGAACAACCTGAGGAAGCAGTTCTTAGACCATTTGGGATTCAGCAGCCTGTCACTGAAAGAGCTCTCCAGCTCTGCCACAACCCCAGACATGGAAGGTCAAGGAAGGTCTCCAGGAGTGCCCCGGCACTCCAAATGACCTCAGACTCTTCAGCAGGTAGATTCTGCTCTGACTGACAGACAGAATGTTTCTGTATTGCAACAGGAGACTGAAAAACTCACTGCAAGTGAATGACTGAATAAATGTCTCACAGCAATCTCTAAGTCTGAAAGTCGGCCCTATTTGTATGTTATACTTACGCTTTTCAAATGTAGCAGAATTCCTCTTACAGCTCTGCAGTAAAAGAAAGGAAAACCCACAAAAGTTTCACATACAACTGCATTAACTACACTTACTCTGAAATAATGTTACATAACACTTTATTAGGTATTTTCTACTTGACTGGTCCCCTGTTTGTCTTCGGAACTTTCTTAATTATTTGTGGCATGAATAAAACAGTGTTGGACCAACTTTCAAAAATATTGGTACATATTAACATAAAAGCTTTAACACAACTGCTGCAGATTTGCAACGACCACGTCAAGTTTAAAGTCACATAACTCTCCTTTACCCATTCTGATACCTTCTGTGAACTTCAGGAAGTCATCTTCACTATGCTTAGATGCCTAAATATGTTGAGATGGCATGTGATTGACTGTCTGTGTTACCAACCCATTAGAAAAGGTAGATCTAAAAAAGTGGCCTGTGTGGGTAAATACTTGCGTCAGGCAGTTGTGTGAGCACATTTTTGTATTAAACAAACTACATGATCATTGATTCTGAAGTCTCTCCAGCACCCAACATATTTGGTTCAGTGGTCATTCGTTTCTTTTCTCCACACTTGCTCCAGAGGGATAAATAAGATGTTTTTGGTGCATACATTCTCTTGCATGCTCTTGTTTGTCATCAGCTTCTTTGCTGTTTGATTACATAATGATATGTGCAGCAAGCTTTTTTGCATGCTTTTTTAATTATTTAAAAAAAAGAGCCACCAATAGAAAAATGAGACATTTGTAAAAAAAAAAAAAAAAAAAAAAAAAAAAAAACAAGTGAGAACAGCGGGGAAAGTGTGAATTTGAACAATAAACTCACAGGTGTTAACACCACAACAATAAGCTGTGAAAGAGGGCAAATTATCACAGCGGTGACAAGACATGCCAACTTGGTTGAGACATTTTTGTTGATGTGACGGTTTGAGAGCATTCATTTACCCATTCATTGTGGCAACTTCATACTGTCTGTATGCAGATTACATTACTGGTCTTTGGACAGCCTGTTATCACATTTGGATTCATCTTCTTGAATATCCTGGGAATTTTGCGACTACTGTGCATCCCATCTCATCCAGAACGCATCCCGAATAAAATGGCGATAAAATGATTAAAAAAAGGACCCTACAAATTGCATACAATTTTAAAATGCCCGTGGCAGCTTTAATTTGGATTTCCGACAAGCCAATAGAATGTGGTAGTCTCATATAGAGATATTAGAGTGATCGTTATCTTGAATGTCTCCCCTGTGACTCCTTTGTTACGAATAGAAGCTGGCTCGCTCTGTATCACAGATTCATTATGAAAGCATCAAGCCTGCAGGTGAGCATTAATCATAAGCCAAGACAGAACATCTCCAAACAGACCCTTTTTTCTAACCTGCCTCAGAATTTCATTAAGTGTTCAACCCCAGCGACCACTAGGTGTCAATATTTTACCATTTAAGGTTGGGGAAATTATTATTATTTTCTCTCTGGCTGCAATTGTTTTATATGTAATAGAGGTTTGCATTGTGTTGGAAAGGTTGATCCGTTTTAGGCTTAATGTCAATAGTTTCACTAAGAAATTGAAATATTTTTTGCATTTATATGTAAAACAACGTGATACAAAAGCTAAAAAAGGGTCACTTTGAGATTGTGTTCAAGCTTGGAAGAGAAATTGAATTAACAAACAATTGCTTTTGAGCAACCCACCCTGTACAATGTCATGAATGCACGTATTATTACTCTATTGTGGCCCAAATTCCAATCACAAAAGTATCCTTGCTGGCATGAGGTGACGTGTGCCATGTGAGGAAACTTAAATAGCACAGCCCTTCCAGTAAGGCCCAGCAGGGTATGTGTTTTGGAACAGTTTCCAGCTATTATGTTCCGTTACAGTAGGGTCACGTGCCCTGGCTGGCGAGAAAGGATCCTCCCATGAAATGTATGCAAACAGTCCATGCTGTTTGACCAGAAATCATTAAGTAAATAGTGACCAATATTTTTGCATTTTTCCTGTGTATTTGCACGGGAAAAAAGTTTGTCAAGAACAATGCACCATTTCTTTGAGCTTAACTTTATGCACTTTTGGCACACTTTTAGCTTGTGCATATTGCAGTTTGCACCAAAACAAACCCTAAAGAAACTTTAGAAAAAGCTTTCTAGGTTCATCTCAGTCTTTGAGCAGGGGAGGATAGGAATAGGCTAGTAATGGGTTGCTTGCTTGTATGCAGACCAGGTTAAGCCTTTTCTCACACTTGTGAGTCATAACTCACAGTGCCCTCTCTTAAAAGGGATTATGGGTTGTATTGACTGCATGACAGGACTTTGGTTTAATTGAGATGCACCATTCTTCTCAATGTATCTGTATCCATTCATCACCTGGCTGGTAATAGCTAAATGTTAACATTAGATAAGAATGGCTTAGTTTTAAAACTGAGAAGACTTGCAAGAGTCACAATTTCAATGCAAAAGCAAAAAAATAAATAAATTAATTAAAAAAAAAATTAAAAAATCCTAGTTTGCATGTATTCTTATGAGTGAGTTTTTTTATTATAATTATTTTTTAATTTGTTGCTAAACATTCCATTGGAACTTTTGTTTTGTATACATGTGATCTTGCTTCTAAATATTTGGCCTGTCATGTCTGTTTTTTTTTTTTTGTTTTTTTTTCAAGATTATCTTGATACTAAAAAGCATTGAAAATGCTTCTTTTATGTTTTTAAAAAACAGAACAAATAATTATTAATACTGGGTTTAAATAATACTGGTCTTTCGTTGTAAAATGGACCAGTTCTGTTTAGACCAGTCTGGTTTTATATTTTAAACAACACCTAATCAAGTGCACTTCAGACCCACTAAAAGACAAAGAAATATCCCCTTTTGCTCTGAATACGAATCTGTTGTCAAACAGATCCCACCTTCAGCATCACTAACCAGTGGCAATATTTTCTTACAGTGCTTACACCATGCACAACAATAAAAGATGTCCACTTTCCATTAAATCAATATCAAAACCAACAATACAAAACTATTTTGAGCTCACAGTTGCCTTTGACAACCCTTGACACAATAGTGCCCTGAGCCAGGAGCCATGCTGCCCATATTAAAAGCTACTAATGAAAAGACCAAACATGTTCTTTTCAATTGTGGGATATTCACAGGTGTCTCGGACATGAAATGTTCCTGTGTTTAGAAATGCTGATTGGATTTTTATCTCCACATTTCATGGCAGAAGAGAAAGAAACCGTAGTGGCTTTGTAGTGGATGGGCTGGGTAGCTTTCTCACCTTGCAAAGATGCTCTGAGTCTTCTAGAGTAAGTAAACAAAGCCTGATGCAGTATGTCCATCTACTCTGATATAACTTACCCACTGCTATCTTTGCTGAACGCCAAATCAGATCTAACACCATCGGTTTGGCTCAATGACTATGTGCAGAAGGTATTTACTGGCACTTCTACAAGAACAAACCGTGCTGTTGGATGAGAGCCAGGCTCTCTTTAGCATCTTAATCCGGTTTACCTCCGGTGTCAAGCAGGAGTGCATAAGGTCATCTCTGCATGGTTCAACAAAACTATACATCCAACTATTCTGCATGTGCTACAGAAATGAGGCGAAAGTCAGGCCAACATTAGGTCACTGGTGGAGCTCTGCCAGCTTCCCTGCCCTCATACACCAGACCTTTCTGATACACCCCCATTCTCTCTTTTCTCATGCTGTTTGCAGTCTTCCAATGAAAACATAACACAGCATGGACTGGGAAGTTGATTCCCCTGAACTTAATATTGAAGCCAGGTGCTTTGAAGGCACAGAAATATGCAATTTTTTCTTTGCCTTTTTCCATTCATCCAGCCAACTTTTTCCCACTGCTTTTCTTAGGCTTAATCCAAATACCCTTAATAATAGCTCGTAGCTCCTGTTCTTTGAACTTTCACGGGGTCGACAGTAAGAACTTTTTCGTGGATGGGGAAGGAGCTTCGGACTGCTGTGCCGAATTTAACAGCGTTTAACTCCAACATGATTATGTGACAGAAATGCACATGGACGATGTGAGTCAAGTCCGGGCCTAAAGCCTTCCGAAAATGAATTATAAGGTGCGAGCTCTCTTGTCTTCGGACATTTCCGTTGATTTCTGGGAGGGAGCTGTGCCGATACGCCATGCCAAGTAACGGATTGCGGGATACCTTAAGCGTTCTTAGCGCCGGTAAGGCACATTGTGATGTCCCTAGGCAAAACTAGCCACAGGAGGGACCATCCAGGTTCATTTTCCTACCTCGTTCCTTACTGACTGCACTATTTGGACAGCATTCATCATGGCGACCGCTGACACACTTCCGCATTGGCTAAAGAGTCATTGCTCTATACATGTATTTGGATTGAGCCTTAGCCTTTTTTTCTTCTTCAATCCAGTTCCACCTGTACTTTAAAGGTGCTATAAGTAAAACTGACACCTTGTGGCTCACATCGGTATAACAGTTGCCAATCACAATAATCGAATATACTGTTTTTAAAGGCTGTATTGCTGTTGTGAATTTTTACTTCCACATGATAGGTAATATGATGTTGTATTCTGATCTATTTCTGGTTTGCTTCCCTTACTGGCTTCCATGTTAGCAGGCTGCTGCTCTTTTGCCTAGATAAAATACCAAATGCTGAACTCTGTTCTGGGATCCCTGGGAATTCTCATATGATTGGCTCAGGAACCAGGAAGTAAACACGGGCTGCACTCTGAACCAAAGTAGTTCTGCACCATACCTCTAGGTTTGGAAGGAGAAAAACTTGACTAAGACATGGTTGATGGAGAGGACTGATTGTTTATAGGGAATGTTACTACCATCCCAGGTGAAAAATGAGAAAGATTTAGGTTGATTTTACGGTAAATATCTTATTTATAGCTCCTTTAAAACAAGCCTCGCCTGGATTGTATGTTTTCCCTGTATCTAAAGCAAGACAATTCAGGGGTTCTTGGAATAAAGCTTTTCTTGGGATGCAATCAGTTCACCCACCCTTCAGATTTCCAATAAAACACAGTGAGATTACCAATAAAAAATGTTGAAATTGCCACAGGGTTTCCACCCATTTTAGGCCCATCCCTCTCTGACCCATATTTATTTTTTTTAAACTAATTTCCAAACTCACATTACCACAGATGCTGAGTAAGTTAAATGGTAACGATTAGCAATTCCACCTTTCGTTGAACCTGTACGATGGGAACAAGTCATTTAAGTGCATTCCTGTGAAATTCCAGGGCAGCATTTACTGAGAAAGAGGAAACGGTTCAACCAATCGTTTTCGTTGTGTTATAGAAGAAGTTCCAGGTTACCTCTCAGCAAACAGAACAAGGATGATTCACATGAACTGCTATCCAGTTGTGAGAAGCACAGCCAGATCTAGGACTAACTAGTTAGTCTTGAATCAATTAGATGTACTGTTCCCAATGTGCTTCAGGATAAATACCTTTCTGAAGAAATCTTCAAATAAAACTGCAACCAATTCTAGCATTGACATGTGTCAAAGTCAGGCTTAACAGGTTCATCCAGCTACTCAACTGGTTAAATTCTCATTTATTTATGAGCGATGAAATATAATATCGTAGCCTCAGTACGTAAGAGCATTTACAATAAGCTTCTGGGTTGTAGGGTTATTTTTGATAGCTTCAGTTTTCATTTGAAGGCCAAATATAGATTGAATTGAGTATTTTTCTTAAAAGACTGTGTTCCATGATGTTGCATAATTTCTCATTATACAGTCCGAATTACACATCTTCAAGCCACATAAGGTATTAGGGATTTATCAATTCAAGCTTTTTCAAAGAGCAAGATGCAGTATTTGAGGGTAACAGTGCATTTTGTTACAATAGCCAATACATAAGCTCCTTGCTTTGTTATTTTCTGAGAATGATGATTATTTAATTCAAAGGGCCTTGGATATAAGAACTTTAATCATGGGCCCTAAGTAACTTGTTCTAGGCAACTGTTTCTTATAAAACAATTATAAGAAACCCCCAATGTATAATAATAAATAAAGCAACATATCTTATCTTATCAGTCTAACACCAAAACAACCACTGAATGAACCGGTGAGGTCAGCTTTTTGAAGATGCAAGTCTTTCAGTGGACCTGTAACAGACGGACTAAGTAAACAAGGACTCCATGACATTCCTGACCACAAGGAATGTCAAAAGTTTGGTGAAATACACCAGAAGAAATTTAGTTTGCTGAGCTTTGGGAGACGTTTCTATCGACTAAAACCACAATATAATAGTTCAGATATGACCAGCAGTAAGTTCCAACCACAAAACGTGAAGATTATCTATCTTTCCATCCATTTTCTTCTGCTTATCCGAGATCAGGTCGCTGGGTCAACGGACCCAGGAGAGAAACCCAGACATACCTCTCCCCTGTTACATCCTCCAGCACATTCTGGGGGATTCCAAGGCTTTCCCAGGCTAGATAGGATACGTAGTCCCTCTAGCGGGTTTTGGGTCTTTCCCGGCAGCTCTACTTTGAGCTCCCCCAGATAAGAGAGTCCCTCACCTTGTCTCTAAGGCTGAGCACAGCCACCCTTCGGAGGAAACTCATTCTCGCTGCTTGTATCCGAGATCTTGTTCTTTCGGTTATGATCCATTCCTCATGACCATGGGTGAGGGTCGGAACGTAGACTGACTGGTAAATGAAGAGCTATGCTTTTTTGGCTCAGCTCTTTCTTTACCACAACAGACTGGGGCAGCACCCACATTACTGCAGATACGGCCCCAATTAGTTTGTCCAAAATGGTTTCTCCCGCCCCTGCCTGCCATCACTCGTCAACAAGACACCAAAATACTTAACTTCTCTTTTTGAAGCAGACAGACTCCGACCCAGAAGGGGCTCTCTACCTTTTTCCGGTCGACAACCATGGCCATGGTCATAATCTGCCGGTCAAGATTATGACCAGAAGAATGCCATCTGCACAGGAAAGCATCGAGGTGGGACATTTATGATGTGGAGCTATCTTTTTTTTTTTTTTCTGCTGCGGAAAAGGGCACTCTTGATCATGTACCTGACCTCACGGTGTCCCAGAAATAGCAGGTAAATAATGCTTTCTGGTGACAAACAAAAGCCGTGTGATCATTGGACTTTCCAGTAAAACAGTGGTCCCAAGCATATCTCCACGTCAACAGAAGTGTGGCTTAAAAAATATACCTCGATTATCCTACAGAGATCTTCCAGTCACCAGATCTGAATCTGATTTAAAATGTATGGCAGGAACAAAGAAGGCAGCAACAGAGGAGAAGCTATCAATCATCACTGAGCAACAAGCTTTCGCATGTGAAGAAATACCCCAGTAAAGTGGTATTAGAAGCTTTGCACCATCTACTGAAAATGTTTGTTAGACGTTATAACAGCCAATGGATGCCCCACAGAATAACAAAGCTGGGGGCTTTAAATGTCACAGCAAAGGTGTTGAGACCTACATATTTCATATGAACCTCAAAGTTAAGCCAACCCTTTTTTTTTGTTATTCATTGCTATTGTTGTCCAACCACAGCAACACAATTTTTTACCTGCAGGGTGTTCATCATTTCACATTTTAACTGTGGACTTTCTACGTAGCAAACAGAGTACTTTGAAAAATATTCGGCCTCTTCTGATTTATACTTCTCAAACCAGGCCTGTAAACAAAATCCAACATTATGAAAGACAGTCTTCAAAATTATAAAGTACAAGCAAGTATATATTTTAGGCTAAAACACCACTGGTAAAAAGTAAATGTCTTCTGGAGTGTCCTGACTTGTGTTACATCAGCAGGGAAAACGACACGCTGAATAGAAAATCCGCTCATGTCTAAGGATCACTGTCAACCTTAGAGGCTACTTGGATGTCTTTGAGTGTTTTAGTTGTTAGTTTTACCACAGCAGATTTTTTCCAAGAATTAAAAGCTCCTATCAGCTCTGGTTGGTTTATCTTATTGTGGCTCAGAATTTCTCCCCTTTGTTAAGCTTTAATTGTATTCTTTCTTGGGCGTTCAGACCTTCTCTAATTCATTATATTGCTGCATTTCAGAGTTCCACTACAGCTTTAGATTATGTGACAGATTACCTCCATTGGGGTTTTCTGTCAGGACAGGAATGAAATTCTCCCTAACTGAAGTTTCATGGATGTCACTTTGGTTAAAATAGCGGAATTAAAGAAACAACTTCTTTTTGTTCAAGTATCTCAGTCACACTTTTCCTCATAATGTGCATCTGGTTAGGTTTTTCAGTCGGGTTTACATTTTTAGGAATGATCTCGTATTGATTAAACATAAAATTAGGGTAGATGTTTGCATTCATTCATCACTGTCATACATGTTTAAAGAATGATAAAATATATTATTTTTCCATTGAAAGATAATAATACAACACACATCTTTAATAAATGTCCCAAACAAGAACTATACGTGTGTATAAGTGTGAGTTGACTGGAAATGTTCTGTTTATGCAGACAGGGTAAAAAAACAAAAACAAAACATACATACAAAAACAAATAAATACAAGCCCACTAACACTTGGTTAAAAGTGCCTTTGAATGCTTCTGTAGCCATCAATAATCTTCTGGAATAATTCTGGCTGAACATCTGAGCAATTGAAGGTTTCCCAGCACAGAGCCCTCCCATCCCATACCGTCCCATAAAATGCCATAAAATACAATACCATCTTTATTTGTGTTGCGCTTTACAACACTTGGTCGACCAAAGTGCTGCACAACAATTAAATACATGAAAAGATAAGAACAATTGAAACGATTCCTCGTAAAAAACAAACAAAACAAAAAAACTAATCAAGTGATTTTTTTTAAATAGTTTTTTTTATTAATTTTAACTATTATCTTATTGTTCTATTTTAGCTTGTCTGTGCTTTGCTTGTCAATTTTACTGTTATTTTCAGTTGCATATGTGCAGCACTTTGTTGACCTTTGTTATTATTAAGTGTTTTATTTTCTACGCTAGTAGCTCAGTCTGGTGGCAACCATTCCATTTTTCTCACATCCTGTTGCTTTTTTTTTCTCAATGTTACTTTTATTCTTTTCTCTAGTTGCTGTTTTCAGTTTATGCATTTGTGGAATGAGTTTTTAGTCCTTTCTTGCGTTCTATGTACATGTTCTATTATTTCTGTGAGATCCATTCCCTGCTATGTTCCTGTTCATTCCACTCCTCCCTCAGCTTCTATGTCTTCATTAGTATGAGCTGTTCCTCATCTTCGCCTGACTATTCTCACCCTCTCTACCTTACCTTTTTCCACACTTCTCACTGGATATAAGTCTGTTCCATTGCTCTGCCTGATGATTAGTTGTTCCCCCTCATGGGTCGTGTCCCTGCTTCTTTTTCTGTTTGTGCTCCTCATGCCTGCTCTAAGTTTGTTTGTTTTTTTTGTTTCATTATTTAAATCCTGTTTTCCACTCTGTCTGTACTCGAGTCCTTCACCAACCTACAGTTCATGACAAAACAAAGCGTTCAATTCCCAAACAGGGTGTGTGGCAGGAAACCAACCAATTTAAATGAGCTTAGGCCAGCAGAAAGGGTGAGGTTGAGGTACAGTCTGCTGACATCCAACCAAAGCAAACTCTGTGAAGTAGAACAAACAATAGTTGCTAAGGACAAATTGTGGCCCTGTGATGCTGAAGTAACCCCTGTGTTGTACATTTTTCTGTCAAGAGTCACAGTTCACAATTTGCACAGTTGCAGCGTCAGAGAGCTATAATAAAAATGATGTGTGTCCAACATATAGCCATGCATGATAAATGATCTGTTCCAATGAGGCCCATTTGTCAGATTAAAAGTAAATAACCTTTAAGCAGGTATTTTACATGCTTTGTTTTCATTAAGCTCACATTTCTGTAATAAAATGTTGTTTTTTATCATAATTAGCAGACACATAGGCTTGAAAAAAACAGTGTGTGTGTAATGTGTTAGAGAATTGAATTACTGAAATAAATTAACTTTTCAATTATACTCATATTTATTCAGTATGACAGTTTATAAGCTTCTGTGGTTTTAAAATCAACCTTTGAACAATGTTTTAGTTGTCTCCTGAAAACAAATGGTTATGCGTTAGCCATTTCTCATTTCTGTCCAATAAAGAAAAGGAACCTAAAATTCTGACTGCAGCATTTATAACTGTAAAACTGCATCCTCATCATGAAATAGTGAATAGTTTCTGACACATAACGCATGATCCCCCACTTGCACTTCAATTTCCCTTATTCTGCCCTTCCACATAATCAGGAAAAACATCACCTATTCCATTTAAAGTCATGTGGTCATTAATGACACCTTATTTGCGCAATTGAATAACATTTGTCATTATGATGTGACATTATGTAAATATGTGACTCATTTTTCAACTGTATACCAAATGCGGCTATATTATCTGGAAGTTTGGAGAGTTAAAATGAGGACAAGTGTGTGCTGCTTCTCATATATTTATTTTCTGCAGCACTTGATTGTAATGTTTACAATTAAATTAAATTTTATTTATATAGCGTCAATTCACAACACATGTCATCTCAGGGCACTTTACAAAGACAAGTTCAATCAGATCCTTCAGACAGAATAGTCAAAGAGTTTCTAAGGAAACCCAGCAAATTGCATCAAGTCTTGACAAGCAGCATTCACTCTTCCTGAAAGAGCATAGAGCCACAGTGGACAGTCGTCTGCATTGTTGATGGCTTTGCAGCAATCCCTCATTCTGATCAAGCATGAAGTGACGGTGGAGAGGAAAACTCCCCTTTGACGGGAAGAAGCCTCCAACAGAACCAGAACCAGGCTCAGTGTGAGCGGTCATCTGCCTCGACTGACTGGGAGTTAGAGAAGACAGAGCAGAAACAAAAGCACAGAAGCACACATTGACCCAGGAATCTTTTCTACGCTATAGGGTAATGGCAAATTATTTGCACCCCTGGATGGTGTCACAGCTAACAGAACATCAGACCAGATGTACCTTCTATGAAGACAGAGAGAATATGAAGTTAAAAGTTGAAATAACAGCAAATAATGCAAAATGGTGAACAGTAGGAGAACTCAGAGGAGTGAGATAAAAAGAGCTTGATGTCCTCCAGCAGCCTAAGCCTATAGCAGCATAACTATAGAGGTGGCTCAGGGTAACATGAGCCACTCTAACTAAAAGCTTTGTCAAAAAGGAAAGTTTTAAGATTAGTCTTGAAAGTAGACAGAGTGTCTGCCTCACGGACCAAAACTGGGAGTTGGTTCCACAGAAGAGGAGCCTTGTAGCTAAAAGATCTGCCTCCCATTCTACTTTTAGAGACTCCAGGAACCACCAGTGGACCTGATTATTAAGGGCTTTATACGTGAGAAGGAGACTTTTAAATTATATTCTTGATTTAACAGGAAGCCAATAAAGGGAACCTAAAATTGGAGAAATATCTTACTTTTAATTTTCATTAGAACTCTTGCTGCAGCATTTTGGATCAGTTGAAGGCTTTGGACTGTATTTTGTGGACTTCCTGATAGTAAAGAATTACAAAAGTCCAGCCTCGAAGTAACAAATGCATGGACTAGTTTTTCCGGTATCACTCCTGGACAGAATATTTCTAATTTTGGCGATATTCCAGAGGTGAAATACGGAAACCCTGGAAAACTGTTTATCCCGGGATTTAAATGACATGTCTTGGTCAAAAAGAAGACCACGTTTTTTTTTGTTTTGTTTTTGCTTTATTACCAGAGAGCAATTTAATGCCATCCAGATTGTGTGATTGATTAAGACGCTTATTTGTTAAGAACTCTGGTCCAAAGACAACTTGTGTCTTGTCGGAATTTAAAAGTAGAGTCACTTAAACTTACACTACACTAAATTACAACCACATTTACAGTAATATGGAGTTTTATGTGACAACGAACACAGTTATAAATTATTGTAAAACTGAGAAAAAAGGATACATGTTCTTTAATCATTTATTTAACCAATAAAAGTCTGAAAAGTGTGGCGTGGATTTTTGTGTTCTGCTTTTTTAAGTAAATACTTTACAGAAACAGGTTTCACTGCAATCATAGCCGGACCCGAAGCGATGGGAACAGGACCCAAGGTGGCAGCCGGAAGCTGTTCTCAGCTTTTTGATTATGGGTGCAAAGGATTTCAGTTTGTCCTCTTGCATCTTGTAACCTGCGTCAGAAGAACTGCTGGGTGGAGCTATGGGAGACTCTGTTATGGTAGGCAGAGAGCTCGATTCAGCCGGACTGGACGTCGAATAGTAAACAGCGGCAGGAACGGTGGAGAGGGCCGGCAACGCCACAAAAGAAGAGGCAGGTAGATGCTGGGTAGCCTCGGCTGGACACTCTACAGAAGGGGTCGAAACCAGACAGGCAGATCGTCGTTGACGTCTCCGGCGGTGAGAAGGCGGATCACGCTGAGGGAATGAATCTCCGTGTGGAAGCAGGACAGCAGGAGACCCTGGCGACAAACTTGCTTCCTCTTCCAGTGAGTGAAACTGATGTGGATCCAGGAAGAGATCCGGACGCAAATCCTGCACCAGATCCTCCTCGACTTCCAGGAAAAAATCTGGGCCCGGAACAAAAGGCTGCGAGGACAGGTGCTGGAGTCCTCAGGTGACTCCATAAGAATAACAATTCCTGAACGGAAACACTGTTGGTGTCGGGTTCATGTTGGCCAGAACGTACTGTAATGCTCGCTGCTGGTGAACCCAATATTGAGCCGGACACAGAGTAACGTTTATAAGGTTTATTGTGAAGAAGATGAGTAGTGGCGGGTGAGGCAGACAAACAGCACCAGACTAAGCAGACGAATCTTGGCAGAAGGTGCAGGCAGGCAGGGAGGAGCAGGAGACCAGAAGAAGCAGGTAGGGACAGAGCAGAACAGGCGATGTGAACCGTGGAACCACCAGAACGGGCAGAGCAAGCGGCTGGAACTCACGGAGAAACAGACAGAACTGCAGCATGCAGACACAGGCGATCTTGACCGAAGAGTCCAGTTATCTGAGCTCACACATACTGGTAGAAGAAGGGCACATCAAACTGGGCGAGACAACAAGAGAAGAGAAGTCACGTTATGGCAGCGATGAGTTGGCTGACGCAGGTATCTATAGGCTGGTGAACAGGTGAGCTGAGTAGACTAATTAGTGGCAACAGGTGGAGATTATCAAGAGTAGGGTGGTGGCTGGAGGGAGACTGAGACACCAATATCAATGATACCACCATGTTTACTACCAAATATAGGGTGATACCATAAGATTCAAAAGTTTGTCAGTATATATATATATATATATATATATATATATATATATATATATATATATATATATATCTATATATATATATATATATATATATATATATATATATATATATATAGAGAGAGAGAGAGAGAGAGAGAGAGAGAGAGAGAGAGAGAGAGAGAGAGAGAGAGAGAGAGAGAGAGAGAGAGAGAGAGAGAGTAATCATCACATTGATATGGCTCATGCTACATACTCTGGTATAGTAGGTGGCGGTATGCACCTAAACGTCAAGGTTGCAATCTGCCACTAAGCAAAAAGAAGAAGAAGAACATGGATTCTACCAAAAGCAACAGTAGATATGTCAATAGTGGAAAAGAAACAAGATAAATCTTACATCATAGATGGTTATTCTGTACAGTTACATTTAAACAATTACTATCACTATATTAAAATGTATACGGATGCATCAAAAATAACTGGAAAAATAGGAATAGCTTTTGTAGCACCAGAATTCAATATAAAAATAGGGAAACGAATTTCAGACGGATTATCAGTGTACACAGGAGAAATGTTGGCAATATTATTAGCTTTACAATGGGTAGAAGACATAAAACCATTAAAAACAGTAATTTGTCGAGATTCAAGCTCTGTATTATTAAGTTTAAAATAATATCAATCAGACAGTAGGATAGACATTTTATTAGAAATATTTCATACATTATTCAGAATACAAAATATTGGTTTGATAGTTATATTTGTGTGGGTTCCAGCACATATTGGAGTAGAAGGAAACGAGAGGGCAGATAAAATGGCAAAGAGGGCAATTCAAAATCCTATTAGTTTTACAGTGAAAACACGTAAATCTGAGGGAAAGAGTATTATTAAAGAAAAACTGATGGGAAAATGGCAAAAAAGGTGGGATGAAGAAAAAACAGGAAGATGGTTTTATAAAATTCAGACGATAGTAGGAGAAAGAAGAAATAGAAAGGAGGAGAGAGTGATAACAAGGTTAAGATTTGGGCATACAGGACTTCATCATACACTTTTTAAAATTCAAAAGCATACTACTGGCAAATGTGATTACTGTGGAAAATATGAAACAATAGAACATGTCATATTAGAATGTCATAAATATGAAAGAGAGAGAAGATATATGAGGAGACAGTTAGAATGTCTTAAATTAAGGAAAAGGTTCATTTATTAGATATTTTGAGGAAGAATTTGGGGAGTAAACATATACAAATAGTTATTCGATTTTAAAAGAAAACCAAATTATTTCATAGAATTTGATAATAGAAGGTGTGTTTATGAATGTGTGTATAATATAAATGGGTAGAATATGAAAATATTATTATATAAGTAGATAGACCATCACAAACCACACTCCATACCAGTAAGTGGCGGTAATGCTACTAAAAGTTTGTTTCCAACCGCCAGTAATCCAAGAAGAAGAAGAAGAAGAGGAAGTGGGAGACTGAGCTGACTGGATAGTGTCTGGTGGCTGAGAGGTGACAGGCTAAATAAGAAATGTCCAAAGGCAAAGTAACCCAAATCATGACACATGGAGGGCATAGCTCACATATGTACCGCAGTCAGTTTCTTCCACCTGAGCTGTAGATCTCTACAGCCTCACCTAGTTAAAATGATTCTGTTATCATTCAATTTGCTCATGCTGCTAGATTAGGTGGACATTGATGTCTTGGTAGGTTATTTGTTGTGCTGTACATTTTCTAACCCTAACCCTCTATTTTCATATAAGTAGAGCAGTGCTCTAGAAAATGTTGAAAGCTGGATATTAATATAACCTAACACTGCCAAAAACCTCTCCACAACTTTATCCCTATTATTAGCTGTGTTTTTCCTGATTCTTTTCTTCAATTATATTATTTATAAATTTTCTTGGGCCTTTACAGAACAGCTGCAGTTATACCTGGATTAAATCATACAGATGTGGATTTACTAACAAAGGGACTTTTGAGCAAAATCAGTTGGACCAGATTTCATTTAGGGGTATCAGAGTAGCTAAAGGGTTCTGAAAATGAATATGCATGTCACACTTTCATGTTTCCATTCCTGAACAAAAATCTGAAAAATCACAAGCAGTTTCCTTTGATGTTACAGTTTTGTGCTATTTTGTATCTCTAACATAAAATCACAAAAGCGTCATTTTTGATTGCAAAGTGATTATGGGTGAAAATTGAAGGTGTAGAACGGGTGCAGTTAGTTTGCTAAGCACTTAAAATTTGCATTTAAAAATATTATAATTTGTTGTTATTCCTCTGTGACATTTCACTGCCACGTTAATACAAAAAGGTGCTTGATACAAAATCCAGGAAGTGGTTTTAATGGGACTTTCTGTCTATTTTCAGCTCTGGATAAGTAAAAAAAAATGTGATAAGAAAGCCAGGAAGAGAGGGAGGGCGGAAGTGTGTGTGTGTGTGTGTATGTGTGTGTGTGTGTGTGTGTGTGTGTGTGTGTGTGTGTTTTGATAAAAAATTAAGGTGTCTCTCTTTGATCTCTGTCTTGTCATCTGCTCTGGTTCTGCAGCCAGTCTGCACAAACTTCAGCATTACCTTCCACCAGAGAGGCTAAGGTTTCTTTAGAGTGGAGACTAGACAGGATAAAAGGAGTAGGGACCCTTCACTCTTCATTTCATTTCCATCATTCAAATGATGGTGCGCCATTACCATCGGGCCATTTTTATAATATCTCTAGAGCTGAATGTGAATCCTTGGTTAGTTACATTAATGATTCACTCAAAGCAGGTTTTATCAAACCATCATCCTCCCCAGTCGGTGCAGGATTCTTTTTTGTGACTAAAAAATATAAGACTTGTAGACCCTGCATCAACTAAGGTGAACTCAACCGCATCACCATTAAGAATAAGTATTCTTTACCGCTGCTGTCCTCTTCCTTCGAATCAGGAAGATGGAGGAGTTCATGGCTCCTCCATTTTCTCTAAAGTAGACCTACGCAATTTCTACAATCCTTGCACATTCTTCACTCACCGGTCCACACCTATGGTTAGGAATTATGACGTCGATGACCGGGAACTCCTGGCCATTAAACTCACCTTAGAAGGTGGGAGGCATTGGTTGAAGGGCACTCAACAACCCATAATCATGTGGACGGACCACAAGTATCTGGCTTACTTTCAAACTACCAAAAGACTCAACCCCCGTCATTCCCACTGGTCACTGTTCTTCACTCATTTCAACTACCATCCTGGTTCCAAGAACCAGAAGACCTGGTCGACGCTACGTGCCTTCATCCGTCAGATCCCAGGTCATCCAGTGGGCCCATGCCTCCAAATTCTTGGGTCATCCTGGTTCCAGCTGCTCCATTGGCCTCATCCGTAGACATCCAGTTAGTCTCACCAAACTGCCCTGTGCATTTATTACTGCTCGTCTCCTGTTTCACCACATCTTTTGCTTTCATAGAATTCCCTCTGAGATTGTGTCGAACAGAGGTCCACAATCCGTGTCCCAGGGATTTCTGCAACACCCTTCAAACCAAGGTCCAGCTGTCATCTGGTTTTCACCCTCAGACTAATGGCCAATGTGAGCGGATGAACCAGGAACCCCAGCACACTCTCCGATGTCTCTGAGAGCAACATTACTTTCTGGAGCTAACATCTCGCCTGGGCTGAGTACGCACATAATAGCCACAACTCCGTTGCCACTGGAAGATCCCCTTTCAAAGCATCCCTGGGGTACCAACCATCCCTTCTACCATCTGCCTTTCCTAATACCATCCTTCCGTCTGTCAGGAGCCATTTGCACAACTGCAAGAGGATTTTGGACCAGGCCAGGGCAGCTTTGGGCAGGAATGCGTGATCAAAATAAGAAGTATGCCGATAGTGTGATGATTTGCTGAGGTGAATCCAATGTTAGCCAGACACGGAGCTAATGCTTATGGGTTTATTAAAGAGACGATGGCTCATGCAGGCAAAAACAATCCACAGAGGTTATGAGCAGACATCCAGGTAAAAAACGGAGCTAGTGCAGACTCAAAAAACAAGACAGGTCAGAACAGGCAACAGACAGGTAAGTTAAATGGGAAAAACTGAGGCTGGAGTGCTCTTACCATGAGCTTGAGAAACGGGGTCAGATGTGACGTTCTGGCACTGGAGACTGATCAGAACGGAGTTTAAATGGAGGTGAGAACAGGTGAAAACACTGGAAGTTAATTGCAGGCAGGGTGGAAACTGAACAGGTGTGCTGAGTGGATAATTAGATCAGCTCCAGTGCCAGAAACGTTACAGAGCCACCCCCTCCCCCCCCCTTAGGGGGGGGGGCTCAAAAAGGGCGAACAACCCTCAAAAAGGGTGAACACGAACTAACTAAAAAAACCTCAAAAACAGTTTCTTGAACAGTCTGGTGGGCATCTCAAAGGACGACCCCCGGCGAGTCAGGATGTCCGGCGGTCGTCCCGGCGGACGACCCAGGCGAGTCAGGATGTCCGGCGGTCGTCCCGGCGGACGACCCAGGCGAGTCAGGATGTCCGGCGGACGGCCCCGGCGGACGACCCAGGCGAGTCAGGATGTCCGGCGGACGGCCCCGGCGTGACAGGTTCTCCGGCGGACGGTCCCGGCGTGACAGGTTCTCCGGCGGACGGCCCCGGCGTGACAGGTTCTCCGGCGGACGGCCCCGGCGTGACAGGTTCTCCGGCGGACGGCCCCGGCGTGACAGGTTCTCCGGCGGACGGCCCCGGCGTGACAGGTTCTCCGGCGGACGGCCCCGGCGTGACATGATTTCAGGTGGCCGCCGGCGGAGCAAGGCGATTGGAGGCCGTCGGCGGAGCAGAAACCTTGGAGACCAACGGCACGGCAGGACCCTCAGAGATCGTTGGCGGGACCTGGAGAGGGAGAAAATAAAACCTGCCGCCGGACTACAGTGTACGGAAGGCGCCAGACTACAGGATACAGAAGACACCAGACTACAGGGTACGGAAGGCGCCAGACTACAGGCTGAGGAGGGCGCCGGACTACAGGCTGAGGAAGGCGTCGGACTACAGGCTGAGGAAGGCGTCGGACTACAGGGTAAGGGCGGCGCCGGACTACAGGCTAAGGGCGGCGCCGGACTACAGGCTAAGGGCAGCGTCGGACTACAGGCTAAGGGAGACGCCGCACTACAGACTAAGGGAGCCGCCGGATTACAGGCTGAGGAAAGCGCCCGACTACCGGCTGGGGGAGGCGGTGCGTGGTTACTGACTACAGGTGGCGGCGCCTGGTCACTGGCTACAGGTGGCGGCGCCTGGCTACAGGCGACCGAAGAGGGAGCCTGGCTACCGGCGACCGAAGAGGGAGCCTGGCTACCGGTGACCAAAGAAGGAGCCTGGCTACAGGCGACTGAAAAAGGAGCCTGGCTACAGGCGACTGAAGAAGGAGCCTGGCTACAGGCGACTGAAAAAGGAGCCTGGCTACAGGCGACTGAAGAAGGAGCCTGGCTACAGGCGACTAAAGAAGGAGCCTGGCTACAGGCGACTGAAAAAGGAGCCTGGCTGCAGGCGACTGAAAAAGGAGCCTGGCTGCAGGCGACTGAAGAGGGAGCCTGGCTACAGGCGACTGAAGGGGTAACCTGGCTACAGGCGACTGAAGGGGTAACCTGGCTACAGGCGGCTGAAGGGGGAGCCTGGCTACAGGCGACTGAAGGGGAAGCCTGGCTACAGGCGACTGAAGGGAAAGCCTGGCTACAGGCGACTGAAGGGGAAGCCTGGCTACAGGCGACTGAAGGGGAAGCCTGGCTACAGGCGGCTAAGGTGGGAGCCTGGCTACAGGCAGCTAAGGTGGGAGCCTGGCTACAGGCTGCTTAGGTGGGAGCCTGGCTACAAGCTGCTAAGGTGGGAGCCTGGCTACAGACTGCTAAGGTGGGAGCCTGGCTACAGGCTGCTAAGGTGGGAGCCTGGCTACAGGCTGCTAAAGAGGCCACAGGACTACAGACTACAGAGGCCACAGGACTACAGACTACAGAGGCCACAGGACTACAGAGGCCACAGGGCTACAGACTACAGAGGCCACAGGGCTACAGACTACAGAGGCCACAGGGCTACAGACTACAGAGGCCACAGGGCTACAGACTACAGAGGCCACAGGGCTACAGACTACAGAGGCCACAGGGCTACAGGCTTCAGGAGGCCCCGGGCTACAGGTTTCAGGAGGCCCCGGGCTACAGGCTTCAGGAGGCCCCGGGCTACAGGCTTCAGGAGGCCCCGGGCTACAGGCTTCAGGAGCCAAAGTCAGACCCTTAGCCACCAGGAGTCTCAGGATCAGCTTCTGGAGGGTCTCAGAAAGAGACATCCAATAAAGTCTCTCCCAGAGTTGGCTGTCCATGAGGGCAATAAGGGGTCTGGGCTTAAGCACATCATCGAGAGACTCAAAGTCTCCAGGGGACCACAGTTGTTGCATCCTCTTCGGAGGCCCGGGGTGTCCGAAGAACAAAGGATCCACCTGAATCCCCGCATCACAGTTCAGCGATGGACCCCACTGTGTTGCCACATCACACGTCTGCGACGGACCTCTCTGGGTTCCCACGTCGGACGTCTGCGACGGACCCCTCTGGGTTCCCATGTCACATGTCGGCGACGGACCCCTCTGGGTTCCCACGTCACATGTCGGCGACGGACCTCTCTGGGTTCCCACGTCGGACGTCTGCGACAGACCCCTCTGGGTTCCCACGTCACATGTCGGCGACGGACCCCTCTGGGTTCCCACGTCACATGTCGGCGACGGACCCCTCTGGGTTCCCACGTCGCAGGACAGTGACGGGCCCCTCTGGGTACCCACGTCGCAGGACAGTGACGGGCCCCTCTGGGTTCCCACGTCACGTGTTGGCGGAGGCAGGTCCTCCCGGACCCCCTCCTTAGACTTGACGGGCGCCGAGGCGTCGGCCAGAACCACGGTGACAGACTCAGGAGCTGAGGCGTTGACCGGACCCTCGGTGACAGACTCAGGAGCCGAGGCGTCGTCCGGACCCTTGGTGACAGACTCAGGAGCCGAGGCGTCGGCCGGACCCTCGGAGACAGACTCAGGAGCCGAGGCGTCGGCCGGACCCTCGGAGATAGACTCATGAGCCGAGGCGTCGGCCGGACCCTCGGAGACAGATTCAGGTCGGCAGTAGAAAGCCTGGAGGGCTGACCTATAATGTCTCTCAACCTCTTTTAATTTTTTCTCCAGCTCTGAATAATGCAAAAATAAAGCCTCCCTGAGACGCTTAATGATGGGGGCAAACGTCCTTACTTTATTTTCCAGGGTCACATACTCCGAGTCACAGATGCCAGCAGGGGGAGCTGTAGGCTTCTCGGCTGTGGAAGGCGAGGAATTCTTGTCCGCTGGACCGGAAGTGGCCAGAGGCTGGGATTCGACCCGAAACGGCTCGTCGGGCGGCTGCCCGCCTATGCTGGACGGATGGCCGGCAGGCGAGCGCTTCTTTCTTCGGCGGCGAGAGGGTGGTTTTAGCCGGGAAACGGGCTTTTCATGTGGGGAAAGAGCCGAGCAACACAGCGGTGACAATCTCTCCCCTCCATCAGAAGACAACGGCAGACTAGGAAAGAGATCGGGACGGAGTTCCTGCAATCCACAGAGGTTATGAGCAGACATCCAGGTAAAAAACGGAGCTAGTGCAGACTCAAAAAACAAGACAGGTCAGAACAGGCAACAGACAGGTAAGTTAAATGGGAAAAACTGAGGCTGGAGTGCTCTTACCATGAGCTTGAGAAACGGGGTCAGATGTGACGTTCTGGCACTGGAGACTGATCAGAACGGAGTTTAAATGGAGGTGAGAACAGGTGAAAACACTAGAAGTTAATTGCAGGCAGGGTGGAAACTGAACAGGTGTGCTGAGTGGATAATTAGATCAGCTCCAGTGCCAGAAACGTTACAGATAGAAAGAGGATCCTGGCACCTGTCTACCAAATTGTTCAGGAGGTGTGGCTATTATCCAAGAACTTCCCACTCAAGGCATACTCTATAAGGTTGCCACCTAGGTTTCTCAGCCCATTCAAAATCGACTCCTGCGTTGGTCAGTGTGAAACTCCCTGACCATCTCAGAGTCCATCCTGTTCCATGGTGCTCTACCGCTGCTCCGGGTCTGTCACCAGAATCCTTCCAGTTACCCAGCCCTGGTTCTAGTCCTCCATCAACTACTCACATCTTAAATAAAAGATCTTTAACTTACTGTTGTCTCTGTGATTGTTGTATGGATAATATAAGACTCGTGGATAATGAATAATGTAAACATGACAATCATATAAATTCACCCAAGAATACATTGAAGTTTGAGGATATAACAATGACAACAGGAAAAGATTACTAGGGTATGATTACTTTTGCAAGGCAATGTATATAAGTCAATTAGTAAAAACTAAATTTGGTGCTTAGTAGAGTTTAATTGCATTTGAAAGAAACAGCTGTTTTAGTGAATGTGCTGTGGAGTAGATGAATGAACAAGGGTCAGTAGTGTCAGCAAAGTTACTATTTCAAAACTCGCTAATTTTCCACGGAAGCTTGGTCACTCTGCGGTAAATGCAAATAAAGAAAAACTGAAGGCCGATAGTATGTAAAGAAATTTAAGTTTTCCAGCTCAGTGGGTGATGTGTAAAATCTGCATACTGTGTTTTTTTTTTCTTAATTTATAAGCAGAAGTACGAAATTAATAGATTTATGATGTGCTAACAGTGGGAACTCTTCAAAAACGAATAACAGGGAGTGCTGCATACATTTCATGGCCATTGGAGTGTAACAAGGCATTCCCCTGCATCATATCTGAATACTGGAATAAATGGACATTTGAATGGCATCTTGTTCGGCTTCCAAATGAGGTTTATCAGTCTTGATTCCAGGACGGTCACACCAGGCCACACACCAGGCAACAGTTTTAACAGCTGTTCTCCAGCTGTTTTGCTTTTTTTGCCTGTCTTTTCTTGACAGGTAAGCTTATTTTTCCAATGTGACAGGCCTTTAGTTTATGGGAAACCTGTGTTTTCTGGTAATCTCAAATGCAAAAGTAACAAAAATTTGTGGCCAGGCTCTTCCAGGAAGCAGGAAGAAGGCTCTCTTTGACAGAACTCACCTGAGTCAGATTATATAAAAGATACAAGGTTTCTGTCTTTGATGTCCAAAGCCTCAAACGTTTCACTCTCACTTCCCACAGTTTGCCGTGCGAGTGCTGGTTTATCTCTCTATCTCTCATCTGCTGTTTCCTTTCTGTGTTCTTCTTCTGCCACCTCCACCACACACTCACACAGGAAGAAACAAAACTGACAAAAATAAAAAAGAAACATCCCCAAATGTGACTGCTGTCTTTTGTTAAATATGGTGGTTTGTAAAAGTGTGAATACCCCCTATCAGAAAAATTTGCATTTCTTTCCATGCATTTATTGGGGTTCTGATCACAATTTGGGCCGGTTGACACTCTTACAATATTCCAGATTAAGAAATGAATTTACCGTCCTGCAAGTCAGTTTTATTTGTTGTAATCACATAAATGATTTTCCTCACAGTAGACAAAAATCACTTTAAATTATAATGCAGCTGGAGAATTCCCCTCTCAAATGCTGCATAGTCCATACAAACATCCTGGGATATCGCTCCTTTTATAGCTGAAAAGGTTGGGCAGCAAAAAAATAAAAAATGTATAAATGCCGAAAGTTCAAAAAATGATGAAGGAGCAAAAATAACTAGCATCCCCAAAAGAACATGCTAGAAAGGTTAGTATATTAAAGCTGTGGAGACCCCAATTGTGAAGGAATACATGTCCTGCACATCACTATGAACACACCATCCTCCCTGTGAAACATGGTGGTGGCAGCATCATGATGTGAGGATGCTTTACAAGAACAGGGATGGCTAATGGGAAGCTTGATGGAGCTAAATAAAGGGCAGTCCTGTAAGACTACAAACTTTTTAAAAGAAACATCATTTTCCTTCAACTTAATCATCATCATTCACTATGTTGTTGTTGGTCTATCAAAATATTTCGGTAAAATACATTAATGTATGTGGTTGTAATGTGACAAAATCAAGAGAAAAAAAAGGTTCAAGGGGTATGACTACTTTTGCAAAGCAGTATAAAAGATAAAAGATTACTATGACATACTTTAAACTGTAATGAGTGCTTACTAGTGAGAATCTCACGTAATTCTCACTTGGGGGTTCACATATGTGATAAAAGTTAGCTTCTGCTTTTTAAACAAAGGCTGTGATGGGGAGAAAGAGTAAAATATGAATGTGTTCTCATTTCATGTCA